>NC_060888.1:23909268-24084268 GCF_014805685.1 Silurus meridionalis | reverse complement strand
TAATTTTTTTGATGAAATACCATCAAAGCAGAACCACACAGGACAAGTCACAAGGTGACCAAACAAATATATTCAATGTTCAGTGTATATTATATTAGAGTGGCACAGAAGTTAGCAAAACAATATACACTTATAATATTATATGGATTTATACCTCAGTGCTGTTGATTTCTTGAAGCTAATTGGTCACAGGGTCTTGATTACTGTCTTGCAGTTCTAACAGTAGGCAGATTAATGCGTTGTCATTCTATGCTTCCTGGACATTGGGCACAATTAAATGTAAATATGGTACTGAATAAAAATGGTACTTAAACGAGTAACAGATCGCAATCCTCGGCTAAATGTTTTAAAAAATAATAAAATGCTTTATGTTGCAATAAGAAACTTGTCTGATTCGTTGTCTGTCTATTTTGTTTATATGTTTACTATTATAAAAAAGGTTTGTGAACTTGTTTTTTTGCTTTTTAAAGCTTATGGTGAGACCCTATGTTGAATTTGAATTCAGTTTTTACATTCCAATAAATATGAGGATGTATATTTCCATCATGAGTATATACACATTGACACTGTGAGTAAGTTTAGGACCCGTCCGTCATTGTTAGGGGTTTTTGGGTTTGGCAGTCAAAGCGGTTCACAGTGTACAGCCGCATCCTGCGCAGCATTGTACGAGTCTTTATGTGCTAAACGCTGAATCCTTAAACTGCTGTCTGTCTTTGGCAAGTCGAACAATGAGGATGTTGTGGCTTCCATATGGTCTTCACCCAACCCTCTGCTACGTATAAATCTCACCATAGAGCGTTGGGATAATGCATCACCCGTGATTTGTAAACTGTTTTGTTAACCAGTGCATTATCAGAAAAGAAGGAGAAAGGAGGGGTCGGCGTTGAAAATGCGAACAGTTGGCGTGATGTAAGAAATGCACTGCTGGGGTTTCTTTCCTGTTCACCACGTTCCCTCCCTCCTGCATACACCCACACCAGGGCAGGCTAACGAGGCATGACTGAGTCGTACCAGCTGCTCGGATCTGTCACTTACGGGTGGTGCTGCCCCCTGTTAGACCTGGAACACTCCACCCACACACAGAGAGGGTGTGTGTCAGGGGCCAGGGGCTGGGTTTTCTATCATCAACATACAATTTTCCTGTATTAGGTTACTTAAAAAAAAAAAACTCAGGTAATGTTCAGCTAAAGGAATAATTCAGCCAAAAGTGAAAAAAAAAAAAAAGTTTTTTAAATAAATAAATATATCTTCAGATTTAGATATATAATCAGACAAGAACATGTATGATATTGGTGCTATCATTTAAGGAAACCAAGCTAATAAGTTAGAAAGCCAGTTGTGTATTTACATTACAAAAAATCACCACTCACTTCAAAAGGCAATGTATGACAAAATATTATATTGTCATTGAAGCAGCTTTCTCATACAATACTGCTTTTGTTTCTGGACAGTTAATCAGGCCTGACAATTAATATATATTTATTTTTATTTATATTACAGTAATCCTTTGGTTACATTCCATACACCCACCCACAACCTGATATGTATACTGTACAGTATACAGAATACCTGTATATCTTAATCCTTTATAAACCGTCCCGACACTCTTATAAACCTTTCCTCTTAAACACTTTCAATATTATTAAACCTACATAATTTTAACATAAAGAATTCTATATGGGTACCTACCAGTGAAGATTTTGAATTGAAGAACTTGAATGATGAAGATGATGATGATGAATTGTGTGCAGTACTAATGATGAAGGTGATGACGATGAAATAAATGTACTGCATACACAAGAAGAGCATTACAGCTCTTCTGAAAGGTCAATTTTTTAGGCTAGAAAATGCTTATTTTACCGCAAAAATAATTATAATAGCTCTTAAAAATACTACCTATATACAGCAAAATCCCGTCGATAAAGCGAAAAATTAGCAAAACAAAATTAGATATGTTCCATGTAAAATCCCGTGTTACAGTGAGATTTAGAAAGCTAAACCGCGATGTGGCGAGGGATTACTGTATATAATATTTAATTAGTAGCTTTTACTGTCTGATATTAAACCCTGTACTATTAAAGAAAGTGATTTCTGGCTCAATATGAAACTATACATGCGTTCACCTCTATTTTTATTTTTCACTGACTGCACCCGAGGCCTCCTCATCTGATCTAGAATGTATACGTTTATTGTCTAAAACATCTTTAACTTATAGTTCCTTATAATTGTACATTTATCCATAATGAGTCAGCCAGTGGTGACTGTGGCAAGGAAAAACTCTGAGATGGTATGAGGAAGAAACCTTTAGAGGAACCAGACTCTAAAAGGAAAATTAAATAAATCCTCAACTGGGTGGCACCGAATGTCCATTCATAACAGTTCCATCATTGTTAAGGTTTGCTGTTTAGTGATAGGCGCTTAAATGCCAAACTGTTCATGAAACCTGTGCTCCTGAGCCATTCTTTTTTCGGCTGCTCCCATTAGGGGTCGCCACAGCGGATCAACCGTCTCCATACCCCTTGTCCTCTACATCTGCCTCTTTCAAACCATCTACCTGCATGTCTTTCCTCACCACATCCATAAACCTCCTCCTTGGTCTTCCTCTTTTCCTCCTTCCTGGTGGCTCCATTCTCAGCATTCTCCTACCGATATACCCCATGTCCCTCCTCTGCACATGTCCAAACCATAAGCCATTGTAGCACCGTTTATTATTATTTACCATTCAGTTACAGCTCAGTAACTTCATAGATCTTTAGACTGCTGATGTGGAACAATCACCAACTGCACAGAGTGTCTCCAGTTGAAGAGAACTTTATGCAGAGGTGGGGCGTCAGGATGAATCGGGAATATCTGAAGAGAAGAAAGAGACAGGAACAATGGTCACTGGTCAAAACTTAATGTCTTATTAATATGGAAACTAACATTGTTAAATTTTCACCACATCTATTTTCAGATAAGACACATCTCTGTGTGTGTGTGTGTGTGTGTGTGTGTGTGTGTGTGTGTGTGTGTGTGTGTGTGTGAGTGTGTGTGTGTGTGTGTGTGTGTGTGTAAACCTAACTGACCTAAGACAGTTAAGTGTTCTGGTTTGTTTACAGCAGATGTGTTGAAGATGAGTTAAATCTGAGCCATGAACTGGAGCACTGAAGGACTGAATCCTCTATGAGTGATGACGTTAGGGTGATTTACACCGTACACAGTCCAACATGATTAAAAAAAACAGTATATCACCCTAATTTAAAGCAAAATCTCCAGTGTTTATACAATTAATAGATTGTATGTTCATTTGTTCTTACCTGCTATGTTGAATAAAATTAGGAAATGTAGAAATGAAACATGATGTTTTATTTGAACAGAGTGTTTTTTGGATTGCTAATTTTGTCAAAATGTGGATTTTAATAAATAAACTAAAATAAATAAATAAAACTCTTTTCTTGCTACTGGTAAATTAGGTTTTTCCTCTGGATGCATCCTTTTTTACATTTTCTGTCACAATTAATGTTAAACAAATGTACTATCTCAGCTGCTTTTAGAGCATTACAGTTAAAATATTATTGAAGTAAATCTTTCAGCTGATGTCTGGTGGATAAATTACCCCCCACCCCCCTCCGCTCTGGTATAGAATTATAAAAATGTATTCATCTTTAAAAATCAATTCACCATATCAAACTTTATTATTGAGATCCTGTTTAGTCCCTGTTATTAGTCTGTATGGATTGAATGCAAACTTCAGTTACTCTAAAACACATAACCTCGAAAACAATGTTAACTTGGATCTAATATATTCTGGGGTGGAAAATTTTAAATGCAAATGTCCATGGTTTACAGAAATATGGTACTTATTTTACTGTATAAGTAATGTTTTTTTTTTTTTTTCCTCTCTCTTTCTTTCCGAAAATAAAACTAAAATAATAAATAATATTACTGTTTTGGAAGCTGTGTATGTAAGAAAGATTCTAAATTATAATATATAATATATAAATATATCTGAAACATTTTTAACAATGTTTTAACAATTATTACATTTGTAAACGAAAAATAAAAAGGATTCGAATATTGAGATTTTTTCCAGTGAAGTTCAAATAAATGGATGGGAATTTGAACTATAGTGGATCAAAGACCTCTGATTTGAAAGATATAGTACGTTTCCAGGGTTCCATCATTTCAGAGAATTAATTTGTCTCCAAAATAAAAGTGAGCCACAGATTCCGCATGAGATCCAATGCGACAGATCAATCAGCTGAAGTTAAAGAAAAAAGAAAAAAGTAAGAAACCTGCCACACTAAAGAAACTATTTAGTTGTAGTGTAAGCCTGTCAGTAATCCTTTTCTCCTCAGACACAATTCCACACATTTCCATTTACTCTGAAGTGCTTTTTCGGCGCGTTTGATCCCCGAAAGTGTTGAAACGAGATTCCAGAAACACGAGTGGACCTTTTCAGAGTGTTTATAGGTTTATAAAAACGGCTCTCTTGTGGAGCTCAGAGTTGTGTGGTCTGATCAGGCCATTCTCTTGAGCATCACTTGAAATGTTCGTCACGGTTTCGCCGCTGTCTGTTGTGCTAAGACTGGAAGGCATTTGCTTTGTAGTGCTTAGTTTGGTTAGCATACAGAAGATCTGGAACAAAAAAAAAAAATCCCTGATACTTTCTCTTTACATACTCTTTCCAACACACACGCAGAGACACAAACACACCTCTTTATAAAAAGTCCCTCGGAGCTTAAAGAGAGACAAAATGGAAAAGTCGTACATCTGCTGAGCAAACAGAACAATCTAATGGATCCCCTTCTTCTCCGCCTATTGCAATTATGCTGAGAATATGGCTCATTTGGTTCACATTGACAACCCTAGTGCTAATCCTTCACATACATGTACATATCACATTCAGCAGCATGACTTCACAGCCACCCAGGAAGCCCGAGAGCAGGCGTGGAGACCTCCAGGAGGGAGACACGGCCTCCCCTAGTTTTCAATGAGCTAATGGAGGATATGTTAATGGGAGCGGGAGATTATGGGATTACCACTCGTCTAACAGTTATTACAGATGTTGGTAAACGGGCATTAAGGCTTCGACTAATGCTGTCCTATTCATATGATGAGCGATCCAGCAGTGCCAGAGCTGCGTTTGATACTGACGATGGGGAAAACGATGGTTTTGTGCTGTGGTGGGTCCTCGTTCAGGACTGGGCTGAGCCCCATACACAATGGTGCAAATACACACACCAGTGTATCTTCAATGGAATCTGTGTCTAGATTAAGTCTAGATTCATTAAATTCACCCTGTATCATAATTATCTATTAGCAGCCCTACATATTATTCTTTGCTTATAAAGTTGACGTAAACGGTTCGAACAGTAACTACAGATCTACAATTACAACATTCACCATGTGTAGGAATCTGTTCCTGAGTAACTAACCAACATCCCCCTTTTGTAAGCAGTCCTGGCGAGTCAAACAAGTCATTAAGATTATCTGGGTTTGACAAAGGAGAGGTTGGAAACCGCAAACAGAGAAGGCAAATCAAACGGCACTTTGTCCGAGAGGCTTTGGTGCGGTAGTGAGGTCCATACCAATTTGGAGATTTATGTTCCCAATCTTACACTTTTTGTCTGTTCTTGGGAAATCACAGAGCTCTGTCTCTTTCTTGTTTTGATGTGTTTAAAAGCATTAGCATCGGTGGCTGGAACAGCTCAAATCAACAACGCTATTTACCAAATGAATCTGTAACAATATACGAATGGAGCACACTATATGCATTTGCGTATGCTAATGCTAACACTACCTAATTTGAATAAAGCACAGTGTGTGACGTGACCAGATTTAGCTGTCTGATGAATTAGATTGGAGCACAAATGGAATAAAACATTTGAATGATACATATTGTATATCTAATGAATCTGGTCTCATGTGATGGATAATGAACATTTTCATCAATCAGTTTTACCCCGCATGACATGTAATGGCAGTCTGGCTAAGTCTACAGCATTATTAGCTCTTGGTAAAGGTACAGCAGGATTTTTTTGTGCTGGATCCGAACCAATTTTGCAGCATGGTATTTGGAAAACTAGCTAGAAAATAGTTTATAAAGTTTATAAACACGTTTAAAGCATTTACCTTCATATTGCCTGATTGGCTGGTAATGTTCATCACATCAAGTCCTGTTCATTCTTTTTTTAATTTTGTTGTGGATCTTTAGAGATGTCACATACGATGAGGTACAAAATCCAATAATCTGACACCACATTAAAAAATTCTGGATTTTAGTTTCATTTCAATTTTGAAATAATCAGGTTTTAGAATTTAGAAATAAAAACCAACCAACATAAGTAATTGCTCAATATCGTCATTTCTATACCCCTTTTTTAAATATGAATAAATTTGTAATATTAAACATTTCCTAATTTTTTATCTTTACATTTCAACAGATTTGATCTGATATTTTGATCACTGGGTTTTGCACAAACATTTGAAATCCATGATTTCATTTGAATTTGATTTAGATTTTTTTGTCAGAAATATAATTTAATATAAAGATTCAAGAATGCAAAATAGAAGCAGCTTCACTGGTGCTTCCAGAATTTCTGCACCCCATTGCATATATATATATATATATATATATATATATATATATATATATATATATACATATATATATATATATATATATATATACACATATGCAATGGGGTGCAAAAGTTCTGGAAGCACCAGTGAAGCTGCTTCTTTATTTAATCTTTATATCAAATTAGATTTCTGTCAAAAAATGTACCAGCCAATCATGTGAAAGTAGTACAAAAATCATGAAATATATTAGTAAAGTATTGGTGCCAAATTGGCTGGTCTGAGTATTTTTTAAATTTCCTGATATTCCAGAGACTCACAGAATAAAATGAATAAACACTGTGAGGCAGTTCAGCAGGTGGAAATGCTTTGCAGGTGGAAAGGTTATAGTACTTTACATAACCATCCTTGATACTTAACATCCTTGGTGTGCAGACGATCATCCCAAAATCACATCATCAAACATCAAACCTTAAGCTGTATAGGCTACAACAGTGACACATCCGCTTCCACTCTGATGAGCCAAGAAGACTACAACAAGAACAGACTTACACAAAATGGGGGGACAAATATCATTCGAATGCCTTGATGCTTTTAAAAATAGTATAATATTTGAACAGGAAACACTAAAATAACATAAATTCTTTCATTTGCACTTTTAAGGAAATTAACTGGAAGTTTGGTTCAGGATGTCTCTGTGGGTGAAATGCCAAACAGCTCAGATAATCAAAATGTGGTCTATTACTTAATATTGTTCGACATAATAAAGTTTCTCCATAGCATTGCGTTTCTTTATACAAAACTGACACATTAGTGCAGCAAGCAAAAAACAGGCATGTATCACAGAATGTATATTGTATACTGTGTATATAAAAAAAATGTCAAAAATGATGACATGCATGGCCCAAAAAAGATACACTACATTTATGATAAGTATTTCTACACAACAGAGAACAATAACAGTGCTGAAAAAGAATTCAGAACAATACTATAGATAATAAACAGCTTTTGAAAGAACTGGTTTGCAACAGATCAAAATCACGCTCGAAATTACCTAAATAGCAAAATTATAGGACAAAAAGTAAACTAAACAAATCTTTGTGTGTTATGCTATCCAAAGTCCAAATTGTCTTTTTTCGGCTTTTCCCATTAGGGGTCGCCACAGCAGATCATTTGTCTCCATACCCCTTTGTCCTCTACATCTGCCTTTTGTAACCCAACTACCTGCATGTCTTCCCTCACCACATCCATAAACCACCTCCTTGGTCTTCCTCTTTTCCTCCTTTCTGGTGGCTCCATCCATTCTCCTACTGATATACCCCATGTCCCTCCTCTGCACATGTCCAAACCATCTCAATCTCATCTACCTCTCCTTGTCTCCAAAACAACCTACATGCGCTGTTCCTCTAATAAACTCATTTCTAATCCTGTCCATCCTCATCACTTCCAACGAAAATCTCAACATCTTCAGCTCTGCTACCTCCAGCTCCACCTCCTGTCTTTTACTCAATGCCACTGTCTCTAAACCATACAACATCTCAGATCTCCCAACAGTCCTATAAACTTTCCCTTTTACTCCAGTAGATACGCTTCTATCACAATCACTCCTGCTATCACTCTTTTCCACCCACTCCACCCTGCCTGCACTCTTTTCTTCACTTCTCTAACACACTCTCCATTACTTTGCACTGTTGACCCCAGGTACCTGAACTCCTCCACCTTCACTCCACTGCCCTTCCTCTCATTCACACACATGTACTCTGTCTTACTCCTACTGACTTTCATTCCCCTTCTCTCCAGCATGTATATCCACCTCTGTAGGCTCTTCTCCACCTGCTCCCTACTCTCACCACAAATCACAATATCATCCACAAACATCATAGCCCATGGAGACTCCTGTCTGACCTCGTCCGTCAACCTGTCCATCACCACTGCAAACAGAAAAGGGCTCAGAGCCGATCCTTGATGCAGTCCAACCACCACCTTGAACCAGTCTGTCGTTCCTACTGCACACTTCACTGCTGTCACACTTTCCTCATACATGTCCTGCACCACCCTCACATACTTCTCTGACACACCTGACTTCCTTATACAAAACCACAACTCCTCTCTCCACCCTGTCGTACGCTTTCTCTAAATCCACAATCACACAATGCAACTCCTTCTGCCCTTCTCTATACTTCTCTATCAACATTCTCAAAGCAAGTAATGCATCTGTGGTGTTCTTTCTCGGCATGAAACTATACTGTTGCTCACAGATAGTCACCTCTTCCCTCAGCCTGGCTTCCACTACCACAGCTCCTCATATGCCTTTTCCTTGGCTTTCGCCACTTTCCTCTTTACCTACTGCCGAATCTCCTTCTACTCCTGCCTACTTTTCTCATCTCTCTGCTGATCCCAATTCTGTCTTGCCAACCTCTTTCTCCTTTTGCTCTCCTGCACTTCCTCATTCCACCACCACGTCTCTCTTTGCCTTTCTTTCTATTTCCAGATGTTACACCAAGTATGTTTTTAGCTGTCTCCCTTATCACTTCTGCAGTAGTTGCCCAATCATCCAGCACATCTTCACCACCACCGAGCCCCTGTCTGACCACTTCCTTGAATCTCACACTACAGTCTTCCTCCTTCAGTTTCCACCATCTTATTCTTCTTTCAGTCCTCACTCTCCTCCTCTTCTTCACCTCCAAAACCAATATTGTTTATAAATCTACTTCTTGTAAAATATATAATGTAATATATGTTCATATTGTATATAATGGCAACAGGTCTCCATATAGTCATGCATTATTGTATAAACACTTTATCCAGTGTTTATTTTTGCATCGTGATGCCATTTTTGGGACAAAAGTAAGTTTTCCCAAGTCAGGTTATATTGCCCTCTACTGACAGAAAAAGAACATGTGTTCGTATGTTACGGATTATTTATTTAATGTGGTATTTTTAAAATGTATAATAGGAGTAGTAATAATTAATAATAATAATAATAATAATAATAATAATAATAATAATAATAATGGTCTGTATATAATTTTATGGTTCTATACTTTATTTATTTATTTATTTGTTTGTTTGTTTGTTTGTTATTATTATTATTATTATTATTATTATTATTATTATTATTATTACATAGTGTATTCAGAAAAATACAATGCACTAAATACAATGTTGGGTTGACACAGTGGTGCAGCATGTAGCTTTGCAGCTCCAGGTTCCCCAGTTCAGCCGTTATAAGGTTGGATAAGGTGTTTGCACAGTTTCACATGTTCCTCCCAGGTCTTCATGGGTTTTCTCCAGGTTCTCCTGCTTCCTCCATTCTCCTAAAAACATGCCGGTAGGTGTGACTCTAAATGGCCCTATATGTGGAGTGAGTATTTGATAAAAACTGTGATAAAGTGGCATTTCAGAGGGGGCGTATTCATCCCATATAGCATGTATTTATCCCATCCAGGGTGTATTCATTTAATCAAGAGTGTATTCATCCCATCCAGGAAGTATTAATTTCATCCAGAGTGTATGCTATCAAGGGTGTATATATCATTCATCCAACCCAGAGTGTTTTCATTCCATCTAGCATGTATGTTTTCCCACACCATTCCCATCATTCCCAGGGTAGGCTCTGGACCCAGTACAAAACAGACAGGATACAGCACTGACAAATTACTGGATACATTTGCATAATTTATATATATATATATATATATATATAACATATATAACATTGCTTTATTGGAGTGTTTTCTTTTTTTTACATTTTTTTTAAAATACATTTCTACAAAAGAATAAATGTAGCAATGAAACTTGAATCAGATTTCAATCGACCTGATTCTCAATAAGCATAACAAACGGATCTCTTTTGAAACATTATGTTTTTTGTATGTAAGAAACACATGATGAGTCTATAAACAATTTATTCTGTTATAAATTCCCCCAAGGAATTTACACGCACTTTGTAATGCCAACTTCTCCATTGTGCTCAAACCATTCGCCTAATTCTGTGTGAAACTCTGATGTTTTCAGCATTTCCTTATGATCTTCTAGTTCCAGGCTCCTTTTCATTAATAAAAAAAAAAGAGAAGAAGACAAGACCGGTCATTGTGATGTTGCGACACTTCGAGAAAAAGCAGGGTCGATGGGAAAACCCAGCGAGTCCAAGGAAGGAAACTTTTCTTTTGGTGGTGGCATCTATTTAGGCCTAATAAAACCATATTTAGGGTGAACTAGCGTGAGGTGAGCGTCGCCTGGATAAATGGGGCCTATTCATGAGGGTTTAAGAGTGCAGCGTGGGGCTGCGGGGGGCAGCGTGGGTCTCTGGTTGTGCTCTAATCCCATCACTTGCATTCTAGGGCACTAAGATGGTGTGGTCCTTCATTCCAATTGCGAGTGTGTTCTGAACATTGCCAAATGATCTCAAGTAACCTGGCAAAATTGATTATCTATTTTTTTTGTTGATCAGTCAGGAAGCCATAATTTGGTCAGTAAGATTTCCATCCACTTGTTCCGATACTTGACTAACAAGCTACATAACTCAATAATCATTTCTATAAACCAGAGAAATCATCTCATTAAGCTGTAATGATTAGTTGTATGCGTTAATACCTTGGTACAATATAGTGTTTTGCGAGATTGAAATAAAATTGATTTTAAGGATTTTTATGTTTACTGAATGAACTGCATTCAAGAGATAAACTGACTGACATTTTGCTCCCAACATTCTTTACAAACATAAACCAAACAAGCATTTATGTAGCATTCGGTAATAACTAGCATTCGGTAAATGTAAGTATTGTATTCTACATGTTTAGTGAACTAATCAACAAAAAAATGGCAGTAGTAAATTGACCCTTGGTGTGTGTAAGTGTGTTAGTGTGTGCAAAGTGGCCTGTGATGCATATGTTGGAGGAGTTGGAGGAGATTCCATCACTGTTTAATCTTCTTGAGTTTTCACTCTGGAGGATGAAGCAGACTTTGTAGGGAGTAGGCATGATGGCATCTAAATGAAACGCAACGATCACCCCTGTGCTCCAGGGAGGTTCCGCTTGTTGTTCACAGGGATCGGAGAAAGGGGACGCGTCCCATCCTCAGGTTTGGGCTGCGCTAATTTAACGGCGTAAAATCGGATTGAAAGCGAGCCAGCGGTGTTTATGTCAGCTCACATCTCGTCAGATTGTGAGGGTGTGAACTGAAGTCGACAGTACTGAGGGCTAATCCAGAACTAAAGCCAAAATAATTAGGGGCCCCATATCTAATCCCTCCTGCTCTTTCTCTTGCTCCTGAACCGCATTAAAATAAAGCAGCGCTGGCAGCCAGGACTTTCCCCAGAGAGCAAACTTTAAATGTGTAAAAGAAAAAAAGGAAGAAAAGAAAAGAAAACGTGACGGTTCTGAAAAGTAAAGGATCGTGAAGTTGTTAATCGTCAGCATATAATCAGACTAAATATGATAACTGGAAGCATGTCGTGAAATGTATAGATTATACGCTGTCGTAGAGGATATGCCTGGGTCTTCTTTATCATTTTGTTTTCCAGAGATTTCTAACACGTCACCAGATTCTGATCTTTGTTTCTAATATTTCAAACAAATAGAACTTTTCGGAACACTTTAAATGTGATAATAAAGCATTATTAGCTGGGGTTCGATCAGTGATCCAATTCATCCCAAATGTATTCAATAGGGTTGAGGTCAAAGCTCTATAACAGGAGATCTTCCATTCCAACCAGTGAAAAAATATATCTTCATGGATCTCCTAGTTCAAGTGAAGAGAAAATGTAATGCTACTGCATCCAAAGACCTCCTATACAATTGCCTCTGACTTTGTGGTAATAGTTTATAAAGAACCACATATGTTTGGAAGAGGTCGGGTACCCTAATAGTTTTGGCTGTATAGTTTAATTATATAACTTAAATCATATATTTTGCTCTTTCTGGTGGATATGCAGATGCCCCCAATCCAACTATGTTTCCTATTGGAGAGCATTATAAATATAACTATCCATGGAACCACTGAAGAGTTTTTTTTTTAAATGTAGAGATTTTTACATTCTGAAGTATAATAATATCAAATCCAGAATTGAAGTTTCTGTTCTTATTATATCATCAGTTGAGATGATTGTTGCTTAAAGCTATCATTGTACATCATAACAAATATGACACATTCGACACAAAAATATACAATTTAAATTGAGTTTTATTTGTATATAATCAGTTTAATAATGGACATTGTCCCGAAGCAGCTATACAGAGAACATTTTAATTAATGTGTAAGTGCCTGGATATGTATCCCTGATGAGCGAGTCAGTGGTGACTGTGGCAAGGGTTAAACTCCCTGAGATGGTATGAGGAAGAAACCTTGAGAGCAACCAGACGCAAAAGGGAACCTCATCCTCATCTGGGTGGCATAGAATGTCTGTCTATTACAGTTCCATCATTGTTGAGGTTTACTGTTCTGTTTAGTTCAGCAGGCGGATCTGAGAAAGAGACAGCAACATTTGTCATTGGTACCTCAGGAATAAATATTCCAGTAATGTTTAAAGTCTAAGGAATATATATATATATATATATATATATATATATATATATATATATATATATATATATGTGTGTGTGTGTGTGTGTGTGTGTGTGTGTGTGTGTGTGTGTGTGAAAGAGATGTAGTAGTAAGAGAAATAAAAAATTATTTTGTAGAAACAGATGAATTTTTAATCCTTATATATAAAATGGTACACGATTTTATATATAATGATTAAAAATTCATCTGTTTCTACAAAATAATTTTTTATTTCTCTTTACCACTACATCTCTTTTTACTGAGGTAGTTAATTCCCTTATTTCCTTTTCTCTGTTTTTACAATTTTGTTTTATTTTAGAATAAGGTTTTGCAGTAACCCTGGTCTATTGTATTTAACGATTATAGGATTCTCCATCAGATGGCGACCTTGAGCAACGAATGTCTCCCAGCATCCTCAGAACAAAATACACTTGAAACATGACCTCCTTCATTTCATTTGATTGTGAAATATACAGTGTCTGTCAAAAGATTGGAAGCACCTAGTCTTTTATGGGGTTTTTAGAGACACTGGCATGTTCCTTAGTCTCTATGCAACAAACTTGGTCATTTACACTATGAAGATTTAGTTTGACCAAACAAATATATACATGTACAGATGTTAGACTTTATTTTTTATTGAGAAATCCTCCTTTAGCCTGAATAACAACTGTATACATTCTTTGTATTCAGACAGAACTTTGACATGCCTCTTGTAAAGCTTGCCAAAGTTCACAGTTCTGGGATCCAGTTCACCCCAGAGCAGTTCAGTAGGATTTAGGTGTAGTGACTGGGCAGGCCATTCCATGATAAATAACTAATTTCAGCTGTTTCGTCTCTAAATAATGCTTACAGAGCTTGGATGTATGCTTCGGGTCATTATCTTCTTGTATTGTTAAGTCGATTTCAATTAGCTGCAGTCCAGACGGAGTAAAGTTTGTATGCCCAAGCATATGCCATATGTTTATTGTTTGAATGCAAGCCTATGTTCTGGTAAGTTACTGTAATGGAGGGTGTGGTCATTTCTGGTAAGTTTCAGTAAAAGCGGCATGACATCAGCGTTAACAAATTGTTTTGATTCCAACGTTCACGCAATACTAATTCACGCAATTCTGTATCACGCAATATTGAATTACACCATATTACATAATATTACCAAGAAGCAGCTGTCTATCATATTATACCAAATCAGTCACTTTTCTGAATCTCTCATTTTTGCTCACACAGTGAAATACTCAAAATATCATGCTGGGATTTGAACTCACAACCTGTAACTATTGCAGAACAAACTATTGTGTCACTCAGAATAAACATGGTTATGACAGAAAATGTGATCAAATAATATACAGAAATATTGAAGACTGTATCATACAGAAACTTTAAAACACATATTTTTGTTAAACAAATAAAATATTTGCTTGAAATAGTTAAAAATCTTTGTCTGTATCACTTTATTTCTGCAACAACAAAAAAAAGCCATTTGAGGATATTTATGTAATTGTGTGTGAAAGAGGGGGAGATAGAGAGAGAGTGATAGAGATAGATCGAGAGAGAAAGAGACTGTTTGTGCCTGAAACAGCTTTGGCAAAGCAGGAACTCAGCCCAGGTCAGGAATGTCAGGCAGGAAGTCCTCCGGCTGCTTCAGAAATAGACTTCCTGTTCCCCGCTCTCCCTATGGGTGTGGGTTGGGCTTCTTCTGAGGTGTTAACAGAGAAGGTAGAGCTACAGCTGGGGAAGCCAACATCTGGCACAGAATCTAGCATAGGTTTGGCACAATTTGTGTGTGTGGAAGGTGGGGGGGTCAGACGTTTTATGTTACATACACTATATTGACAAAAGTATTGGGTCACCTCAACCTTCCTGCTATATTTGGTTCTTTTCCAAACTGTTACTTCAAAGCTGGAGGTCTTTAAATGCGCTATAACAAAATTATGCATTCACTTGAACTTGAAAACCCAAACCTGTTCCAGCATGGCAATGCCCCTGTGCGCAAAGTGAGCTCCTTGAAGATCTGGTTTACATGCTTTGGAGAGGAAGATCTTGAGTGTCCCGCTATAGAGCTCTGATCTCATTCCTACTGAATACCTTTAAAATTAATTGGAACGCTGACCGCACCCCAGGTCTCCTCACCCACATCAGTACCTGCCTTTTGTAAAACCCCTTGTGGCTGATGAACACAAATATACATAAGAACACTCCAAAATCTAGTGGAACATCTTTCCAGATAGAGTGGAGCGAATTATAAGAACAAGTTGGAACTAAATGTGGAATGAAATGCTTAAAAATCTCATGATTATGACCAGGTGACCTACTTTTGGCAATATAGTGTAAGTACGTCATCCATGTTCTGCTGTTTTTAAACTCTCATTTATTAATTTTTTTTATATAACTTAAGTTAACAGTAAGACAGAATCCAACCCAAGTTGCTAAAAGAGGACACAATATCTCACCAAATAACCCCAAACAAGTGGAGGACATTTATAGGAAGATTACAAAGATCAGCAACTGAGTAAAAGATATGGAAGAACAGTATGTTGAGCTGTATTCAGAAAGGACTATGAGCTCAGCAAAAAGAAAGACATTTTATTTGTTTTGTCTTCCATGAGAACTGTATCTTGGGTTTAAAGTATAGGATGGGAATCCAGTTCACTGCAGAGTACAATGCACAAAGTTCTCACCTAGGGAAATTCTATCAAAACCAGTCCATCTACCAGTTCACTTCACTATGCTACCAGGAGAACCCAGAGGAAACCAATATGGACACAAAGAGAACATGCAAACCTTCATGCAGACGGTAACCCAAGCTCAGGATGGAGCTTACTTTGTTTTATCCCAATCTTTGCCAGAACACATGATGCATGCTTCAGTATTGACGTACAAATGCATTTGGAAGGTTCTCAACTCCACACACTCAGACCCACTCCAGGCCGTTACAGTTGTTATAAAGTGGTTAGTAAAAGCTCTGTCTGTTAGGTTTCATGACAGTGTAACATAAGGATGAGTATGTGGCCGTATAAGTGCTCTCAGTGGATCCATGTTCAAGTAATGACAACGTTTATGTGCCCTTGAGAACAATATCAGCATTGAACTAGTCGTTTTCCTCTTCCTTAGGCAAAGGGAAAACTGCTGCTTTCAACGGAAAAGCTCAGTTAATCTGTCACGGTGCTTTAATTAGGATTGGCTTTTTGCGCTGTCGACACACAATTGATTCCTATTTTTGGGACACAATGTGACCAAACAAGTAAGTTATGCCACGACATTCTCAGTGGGTATATTCATAAAACACAATCAAACCAGGACCACATTTTATTTTCAACAACTTGTAACTCAAAGAATTTAAATAATTCAGTACAAAATACTGAAACCAAATGATTCTGGAGTAATATTTCCTGTATTTCAACCTCTCTCTCACACACACACACACACACACACACACACACACACACACACACACACACACACACACACACACACACAAAAACACTTGTCCTCACAGCCTGAAATCAGCATCTAGGTCATTCGCCCAACCAGTGTGTGTAGGAACTCCTCCGGGAAAAACGAAGTAAACACAGACACTGGGTTAAGGTCAAAGGCCGCATGGATAAACAGTCTCCCGAAGCGGTCTCAGTGCACAGTGTTCTGATCACTATTGTGTTTTTCCCTGTGCGTGCAGCTGGGGATCATTTTCTTGCACGTTTCCAGAGAAGCCCTACATTTTCACATGATTACTACAATTACACATTCAAACCACTGGAGGTTTGAAATAAATAGCGACATCCTGATGTAAGATCTCATTATTCACAAAAGTTTTTGGCCGTCTGATTATATGATTTCTGTGTTCTTGAACATCTTATTACATATGATTAATCACAATAAGCTCCACTCTTCTTGGAAGATGTTCCACTAGATTTTGGAGTGTGATTGTGGAGATTTGGGATCGTTCACAAAAGGGTGTTTGCAGTAACAAGTCAGTTACTGATGCAAGGTGTGGACGCCTAAATTGCTTTCAGCGTTGAGGTCAGAGCTTTATAAGAGGCAACTCGAGATCCACTCCAACCCATGTAACTCATATCTTCATAGCGCTTACTTTGTGCACAGAGGTATTGTCATGCTGGAACAGGTTTGGGTCTCCTAGTTCGAATCAAGGAAAGATTTAATGCTAGAAAATCAGCTACAAAGACATTCTATACAATTGTGTGTCTCCAACTTAATGGGTAACATTTTGGGGAAGATCCACATATGGCTGGAAATGTCGGGTGTCCCAATACCTTTGTTTTAGATTGAAGTTTTTTACGCTTAGCAAAGAAATAGAAAATTAAAATTTATTTCACTTTGAGAAATCGAAACATCCCCAAATTAAGCAATACATTACAAATTACTTTTTTAAAAACCTTTTACAAATATAATAAATATTGTCGTCAAATCTTCTGGAGAACAGCATCGAATTGTATTAACTGCTCAGTGCAAATTTGAATGGATGAGTATAAAATGCACTAAATCGCCTCAGCAACATCATTTATCCTTTCTTACATACATAGAATTTACATAACACCAAACGGCATGACACCAAACCGATCTTTTGCTATGTTTCCACACGGACTGTTAATGAGGTGATACCAGAGAAACAGTACCTCATAACTTTCATACCGATTACATAATCAGAGAATATTTGTATTTGATGTGAATTGGTTTATTTAAAAGTTGACTTTTCGAGCTTTTTATACATACATTTATGTCTGTGAGGCAAATATTGACTGAGACTCAGGTTGTTTTATTGATGTGTCTGTGAAGAGAGACGACAGAGACGGCAGAGAGCGCCCCCTGTCTATTTGCTTTATTTTACAAAAACACATAGTTTTGTTGTTATTACATACAAATAAACGTAGACCCTTTACAGATTCAAATGATGTACAAATGTTTACTGATTTAAAACAATTTTTCGCTGGAGTTCATAATTCTTTTTATATCTGATTAAAGAAAGTACATCGTGAATAAACTTGTGTTGCGCTAAAGGGTTTAATTTTGCCTCTTTTATTATCTATTTATTTATATTTTTTATAAAAATGGTAAAACACAAATGCATGCTGTATAAATAATAACACGTTAATAAAAACAAGTGCCGTTAAAATGAATTTGCATTTAGACAGTCTTAATCAATATATTAATACAAAACGAATTAAACATTTTGTTACTTAATAAATGTATCCAAGCTGAACATCCACCATATAGAACACGAGCAGAGAAAAGATGATGATGATCAGGAATGTCTCTGTTCTCAGTCATGTTTACATCACTGACTCCCTCTTTCTCATCCACGTTAACCCCAAATTGTTTGTTGCCTTCTGCCTACTCATTGTGAGCTTCGTAATCTAGTCAACGTCTGTGGTGTGTGAGAGCCAGGAAATGATACGCCAGTGGATTGAAAAAGCCACGCAATGACAGGAAACAAGTTGATGGACTGAAAACGGCGCAATGAGAAAAAAATTGACATTTCAACAAATAGATTAAAACTAATGTAACTGTTTTTGAAAACGTAAGATATTTGTGTAAAAGATTTTATGAGTAAAAGTCAAAAGTTATCAGAAAAATAAATAATGGTGTAAAGTACTAATACCACAAATCTACTTAAATACAGTAACAAAATATTTGTACTTTATTACCTCCCACCTCTGGTTATATGATCTTCTTACAGAAAGAAAAAATCAATAAAGTATATCAAGAACTGTTGTAATTTGCTTAAAAAAATGTTTAATATTTTTTGCGGCTGAGGTACAAGTACTTAGTATGCGATTAATAACATATTACGGTGACAACAGCAATATAAATCATTAAGTTGCCATTTTCAAAAAGACTCAACACCTTCTGACCAATCAGAACTGCAACAGCTCAAAAAAACTCAACCGCTCTGTGGTATTAACTGTTCTATAAGTCGTATACATTCATTTCAGTTTATACATTTATTTCATGGATGGTGGCAGCTCCCACTGCTGGGCCCTTGAGCAAGGCCCTTAACCGTTTTTTTTTGTGTCACTCTGGTTAAGAGCATCTGCCAAATGCCATCAATGTAAATTTCAACTCATTATAATAAATAATTCTGGCTTCATTTCTAGTCATGAATTAATAATGACACCCCTGAAGCCTCAGCACATTTCTCCAGCTTGTAAATGATATCATTCTGTAAGCTAATCTGAATATGATCACTGTGCCGAAAGCTGTATTTTAGCCCGAGAGGGTTTGATTAAGACTGGTGCGAGGGCAGCGTGGACACAAAGTACACCCCCACCCTAACAGTCCTACATCTGGATCCTTTCTACTAACTGAGTCCCCTCCCTTTGTCCCCTTCTCTTTCTCTCACGCTTGTTCTCTCCCCCATCCGTCTCTCTGTGTCTCTCTATCGCTCTCTCTCCCTCCCTCCCTTCCTGTCGACTGTGGAGTGGAGGATGTGTCTGGAAGAGGGACAGAGGAAGGCTGGAGGAAGGCAGCTCAGCTGCTATGTACCCTCTCTTCTCTTCCCCCTGTTTTCTCTCTCCGCATGTACTGCGTGCCCTCAGCGAAGGGCTCCTTCTTCACACACGAGAAGACGACAGCTGAACTCTGACGAACCTGAACCTAAATGTCACAAGGCAACAAGAATGGCTGTGACAATCAAGAAGGTACAGATCTATGTTTTTTTTCCACTCGTGATGCACTTTTTTATGTTTTGTCTGCTCGTCCAGTCAGTGTTTCAGCACAAGTTGCAAAAATAAGTATAGCAGACGCAGAGAGGGATGTGGAGGTAGAAAAGAAGGAAAGGTTTGCCTAGTTAACAGCATGACTGAGATTCAACATCATGAGAATAGAATGAGAAGGATACTAAGCTGAGTCATTCTTGACAGCAACAATAATCCGGTAAACTGCATGGAGACAGAGATGATGTCAAACCATCACATGCTGCATGTAATGATCTCAGTCACATTATCCTGGTGAAGGATGAACAGGCTTATTCATTTAGAAACACTCATGAGACATGAGCCACGGTTCTCCTATTGCAAAAGAGCATGTATATGCATGCTAGACTTCAGTATCACAGTAACAGAGTTGCTCAGGTCATTCCATACATGTAAGGAATGCAAAACAAACCAAGTGGAAGCATGTGCTTTACTGGTGGGGAAAGGAGCGAGGAGTTTATTGATGTAGTATGGGTTTCAGTATAAACCTGGATGAGGGCTTCGGCTTTCAGAGTGTGCCTACATTAACAGTCCTTCGATCCCTTCCTCTATTTGTGTTTCCATATGTATACGAACCAAAGAGATGTACTACCACTGACATTGAGTGTCAAACGATATTTGATGATAAAAGATATGATATTATTTGTGAATCTAAAATCTAATATGTGTCAATAGAGTGAAGAAATTATTAAGCGTTAGACAATGCATTGCATCATTGTTCATATAGATGGCATAACAATTATGTGGGAAGGTTATTACACACACACACACACACACACACACACACACACACACACACACACACACACACACACACACACACAAACACACACATATACACACACAAAGTATGAAACGCTTATAGGTAGCTGTCTTAATGACCTAAAGAAAAGATCTTCTTTTTTTCTTCTTTCGGCTGCTCCCATTAGGAGTCGCCACAGCGGATCATCCGTCTCCACATCCCCCTGTCCAGTACATCTGCCTCTTTCAAACCAACTACCTGCATGTCTTCCCTCACCACATCCATAAAACTCCTCTTTGCTATTCCTCTTTTCCTCCTTCCTGGCAGCTCCATTCTCAGCCTTCTCTTACTGATGACCTAAAGAAAAGATATAAAAAAATATTTTTTACTAAACATATATTTCTGTTCTGCATTTATCTACAGTCTGGTCTAGAAAGAAATCAGCTCCATTCAAATCATGTGTATTTATTTATTTTTTTCACTTTTCTTGGTGTTGGGGTCCAATATTAACCTTAAGACAGGGGTGTCCAATCTTTTCCACAAAGGGCCGGTGTGGGTTCAGGTTTTCATTCCTACCAAGCCACTTTTTCTAATATGCATTTAAAATGAATTTATGTGCATTGATTACAGTACAATAATTGTTGCTTCTGCGATAACTTGTATAATTGTATCATTGTAGTCTGACTTCAGTGCTGCTACACATTTTGTACAGTATATTTCAATAAGATTGGAAATT
Organism: Silurus meridionalis; assembly: GCF_014805685.1. Lineage (NCBI taxonomy): Eukaryota > Metazoa > Chordata > Actinopteri > Siluriformes > Siluridae > Silurus > Silurus meridionalis. Next base: position 24,062,982 of record NC_060888.1, on the reverse strand, counting down.
CATTGATTGCACAGCATCTAAATGTACTTCTCCTAATATATTTTATTTTACTTTATTTTAATTGTACTGTGAGCAATTGCAACCCAACAATTTCCCTGTGGGATCAATAAAGTATACTGGATCTGATAGTGGTAGTGGTTAAGTCTTTGGGTAAGATTCCAACCACAGTTCATAGGAAAAGGAATGCGCATAAGATGCCATAGTAAAGAAACCACTACGGTAGTATCTTCAACATCTGGTTGAGGGAACAAAAACTTCAGACTGGAAGTATATCAGGTATATAAAGCAAATTAAATCTTTCTTCTTTGGGATGGCAGAATTCCCGGCAGCAGGTGAGGAGGTTTGGCCGGAATTGGAGCGGGCGGAGTGCTTGGCACGGGGCGCAGCTCTCAAATGGGCTTCGGGTGTGTTCTGCCGTCCTGAACACCTCGAGAGTCTTGCACACTACAGGAAGAGGGAGAGTCAAAGAACAGCATGCATAAACTCTAGGTTGAAGGTACGGTTCCTCTTTATAATCTTGATTTCAACTTTTGGACGAGGTTCAGGATTTGAAAAATACAGATGCAGTAGGCTCTAGAAGTCGGAGTCCTATTTTATCAGCATGGTGTTGAGGTAGCTAGCTTTGTCAACTCACACCTAGAGCGTTCTTGGTTCAATGCTGAGCTCCTGTTACTTTTTGTGTAAACGTTTCAATGTTCATCCTGCATCCATATGGGGATTCTATCAGTTTCTTCTGAAGTAAAAAACACATATCAGTGATGTTTTATGATGGACTGGCACCTGAACCAGGCTATATGAAGTACAGTATACCTGTGTACTGTAATCCATATAGCCTGGTTCAGGTGCCAGTCCATCATAGAACATCACTGATAAAAATAAAATAAATAAATGAAATATAATCCACACAGTATGCACCTAACTATTCTTGTATTCATGTATTATTGTACTCAGTCATGCATTATTGCTCTCAGTCTATAAGAATTCATGTCTTATTTGCAACATTAGGAGTCAATGATATTTTGTTTGAAATACTACTTATAGTTCTTGCCATTGAACTCAATACTTTGTAACCTATTATGTATAAACATAACACAAGAAAAAGAGTTCTTTGTAATTTTTCTGATTAAGTGCTGCGGTTTTCTTGCAGTCAGTTGTCCAGTCCTATCTAGAAGGTGTAGACTGGGGACTGGGACAGCTCCGAGAGGCTCGTGCCGAGTTAAAAGAAGTGTCTCACGCTATGAAATTGGTGAGACTCGAATCCAGTAAGAATGCTGAAAGCATTGACGCAGTGGACACGCTGAGAGAGACGTCCGTCAATCACTGTCAACTGCAGGCTGTTGTCACTAACCTGCCACACCTCCACTCCGGTTAGGTTTTATTCTGCCATTATTTGACATTATATTTATGTGCATTTGTGATGTTTATCCAAGACATATCATGATAGAATGAAATTAAAACACACAGCTGGATTAGATCAAGGTCTGGCTAAATTACCTCCCTATTGTTCTCCAGCAGTCCTGGGATATAAATTCATTTTTATATTAGAATCTTAGTGAATTAATGGAAAAATTCACAAATGTTGAGCTCAGTAGCTCCTAGTTTTATAACCATAATGGCTATAGAAAGAACATTACTTATAATCTTATACTCCAGTAGTCATGTTAGTTCTCACTCTCCAGTGTTCTGTATTGTTGAAAGATTTATGATCAAACTCTTGATGTCACCCAAATGAGGATGGGTTCCCCTTTTGAGTCTGGTTCCTCTCAAGGTTTCTTCCTCATAACATCTAAGGGAGTTTTTCCTTGCCACAGTTGCCATGGCTGCTCATCAGGGATAAATACACACCGTTCACCTTGACTGTTGATTTCTGTAAAGCTGCTTTAAGACAATGTCTGTTGTGAAAAGCGCTATAGAAAAAAACTTCACTTGACTTGACTTGATTTAGCCTAAAATACATAGTTATTTGAATGAGAAGTGGTCTACTAGCAGACTGTGATCTAGATGATGCATCAAATACATGAAATAACACTGTAGCATGGTCAGTAAATGTATAAGGAAAATGGCTGCAGTTCAGTTTTGTAGCAGATCGTCATTAGTGGAAATGAAAAAGTTTCCATTTAATTGAAACTGACAGATTGGCTTGTTTAACAGAAAGCAGTTTTTTTCAATATCATTTTCTCTTGTCTGTTTTAAGTCTGTGCCAGTTGTTGAAAATGATAGCAGTAGTCATGATAGTTTGCTTACCTGGACTTTTATAAGCAACTTAACGTAAGCAACTTATCACTTACACATTTTGTTGCTGCTTTTTTAAACTGTTTATTGAAATATGTCAGACTTCATCCCTAAATAATGTTTTATAGGTGATATTTTGATCTCGATTCTACTTTACTTAGCATATATTTTGATCCTGAATCCTACGTGCTAATTATTACACAATGAAACCAGAACATGAGGTTATCAACCTATCATTCTTTGTAATGACAGTAGCTTCAGATATGATTAAGGCACATTACCAAGTGTCTCATTTCTGTTAACTGCTAATGGCCCACCCGCTAAATCCTCATTATACTGCTACACAGGGAACAGCTGAGTGGATTTTAGATGTGATGCCTACAGGAAATTAGCAATGAAACTGTCATTTAACTGGTTGTTCATTTTCCTGAACGTCTGAATGCCAGCAAATGACTTGCCACCCACTGGGCAGAGCGTGAAATTCACTGGAGGTTTTATAGCTCTCCCTTGAACAGTACTACTGCAAGGAGCTTGGCTAAATGACATCAAACATCCACATCTGCTGAAATGATGATTGTGCTCGCATTAAGCTAGGCAAAAGCAAAACTGTGTATCTATATTCATACAAAGTATATAATGCTTTCATGATACACATAATCTGCATCCCCATTATGGAAAGATCACAAGATCAAATGTCAGTCAAGCCACTGAGATCTGTGCAGATAAAAGTTCAAGCCAAAATAACAAGATGTCTGGCTGATCTTCTTTATTTTTCCTGTAGATTAAAGAGATGCTAGCCAAACATATGCAACTACAGTATTAGCTCAACTATATGGACCCGCTGTGTTATAAATGCTACTACCTTCCAAATGTCCATATGCATATCTGTATATTCAGTATTTCTTTCAGAATCAGAGATATATGAGAAAATTCCAGAGGTTGAAAGGCAGCACTGTGAACACGGTGTGTGTATTCTGATTCTGAAAACTTCTCAAACTCAGCTACATCACTCAAGTACCTGCCTGTGAAATTTAGTTATAATTATACTGAAATCATTAGCCTAATTCTCTCTTTCTTTCTTTCTTTCTTTCTTTCTTTCTTTCTTTCTTTCTTTCTTTCTTTCTTTCTTTCTTTCTTTCTTTCTTTCTTTTTTTTTTCCACTTGCATGACTCCTTTATAATCTTGCTGAGATGCAACATGATGAACATGAAGCTTTCTGGTGTTCTAGTGCATCTCCTATTTGTATCTTTATTTGCATGTTTAAAGCATATTGGTGTTTTAACTAAATTAGATTAAAACAAATCCAAGAAGTTGCTTCCTACGTCAATTCATTGCTAAATATCCCCCTCTGGCAAGAACGTTTATTCAAAGCAACTTACAAATGAGGCAGAATCCAAAGTTGCAGAGTTTAGGAGTTGAGCAAATCCTTAAGGATCATGCTCAAAAGCTCAATCCCAGAAACTGAACTTTTATAACCTCATTGTGTCTGGCACAGAATTGTGAATCTGGTTTTTACTTTTCATCACATACTATTCACACTACAAGATCACAGTCCCATTGCATGTCCACCATGTTTTGAATGCTTTTTTTTGTGTTTGGATTTGATCAGTGAAGAGCATGGTTTTGGAAACTGAGCGCCTTGTGGAGTCACGCCGGTTGCTGGAAGCTCACGCTTGCCTTATGGAGCTGGAACACTGGCAAGATAAGGTTCTTCTTCAGCTCCATGAATTCAGAGGATCCTCCCAGACCTTGCTGAGCCATGAAGATGATGCACTGGTGCAGAATTATTTTTCTGGTGTGGGGCGGCTTGTAGAGGCACTTGCTAAAGAGCTGTGGGCAGTGGTGGGGAGCGGACTGACTCTCTCCCTGCAGAACCCCACGCCATTCGTGTCGGCAGTACGCATTGTGGAGCGCGAGGAAGCGCTTGATCACTACTTCCTCGAGGAGAGGCAGTGTGGATCAGGTGTAAGGCATGGCAGGCCCATGCCCCCAGGAAGGCCTCGCTGCTGGAGAGAACGCTTCTTTAAGGTTTGATACACACTGATTATAGCATTTAGTGCAACACAAAGTCTCTTCATGTGTGATTTCAATAATTAATAACAATTATAAGAAGACGTTCTTCAAATAGCATTTGTCATGAGTTTAAGGTTCTCAATTAATTCTGTATATAGAGAAGGACACATACTGAATCAATTAGCTAGTGCTGCTGTTTTAGCGAGTGCTGCTGTTCCATGTTTGGTTGCCTGGAAAATACATATATAAATGTATTTGTGTTTTCCCCAGTGGTGGACAGTAACAAAGTAAATGTAATTCTTTACTGTACTTAAGTAGCTTTTTCATGTATCTGTACTTTACTAAAGTGTTTCCATTTGGGGAGACTTTAACTTTATTACATTTTAAATTCAAATATTTTACTTTTTACTCAGCTACATTTTACAAAATCAGTCATTCCTTTTTTTTGACGAGTGGATTTACACGCACTCTGTTCTGAACTTGTTTTGATTGGCGCTTGGTGTATCAGCAAACAAAACATTTTGAGAGGAATAAATGATAGAAGAAACACCTGATTCTAACTTGCCACAACACCTATGGCCTTTTTTGCTCAATTTTTTTAAGTAGTTGAAAAGAAGGTTTTGGGCTCATGATCATTTTAATAGATATAAATCAGTTTTTGACTTATTGATATCATTCTATTAATAAATTGGTGTGATAAGAGTAACTTTTAAACCTTTTTACAGACATTTGTACAAATTTCAAGCTTGAAATAGTTTCATTTTGTTGGTTCGTCTGTGAATAATGCTTCAAATAAATTCTAATAGATTTAGCATCTAAAACAGAGTGAATAATGAGATATTTAATTTATAATAATAAATGAATAACAAATATTAGATCATACTCATTTGCATACTGTTTATCTAAGATAGGTTCACTTGTAATGATATTATTCATCGCAATATAGTAAGTAAAAATGAATAAACATCAGTCATAATGAAAATGTATTTGATTAGTGACAGTGTTGCGTGTCCCTCAGGTGTTGGAGGAGGCCGTGGCCGCTCGTTTCCGCAGTGCATCATACTTACACACTCGAGGCCCCGGACTCGCGGGCCACCTTTCAGCACTACAGCATAGCATCATGGGAGATTTGTCTACAGTGCGCAACCTGCTGGAGCAGTGTGTTCCTCCACATTACCACCTCACCAAAGCGTATCTACGTGCATGCCACCGCTGCCTGCAGGTCCACCTAGGACAAATCATTGGTTGGGAGTTGCAGAGTGGGGAGATCTTTGCAGTCCTGAACTGGGTTCTTCACATTTACAACAGGTCAGTTTGTGTCTGTGTATTTATACATGTAAATATTCATTTCTATAGAATATAAATGGATAGTAGACAATGTGAAGAGCTGATGTTATGGCAAAAAAGCTCCTCAAAAATATTTGTTGTTTGAGCAGGTGAACCAAAAAGCATTTTTAAAGACAAAAGCAAGGAATCGAATCATGGGAAAATAATCATTGATGCAGGGTTTTGATTTGTTTTCAATCAAATATATAGTACCATATTCCATAAATATTAAATGTGACCTTACAACAAGATCTAAACTTTACAAGATTGAATGATAAAAAGTGTATGTGTATGTGTATTTACTAGCTCACTAATAGTAGCACCTTCTGACCAATTAAATTCAAGAAATCAATAGCACTGATGTATGATATACAGAAAAATTTCCACAAAATTGAAGCTAGTTTTTGGCTAGCTTTATATATACATATATGTGATGGGGTTTAAAGTCGTCACCTTCCAATCCAAAGTCTAATATCTTAACCACTGAGCTACCACCACAAAAAAATTAACTGCACATATAACTTTTTTCAAACGACTCAATATTTTCTCCTGCAGTTCAGAAATGATAGGCGACCCAAGCCTTGCTGCACATCTGGACCTGGAAGAGATGGGCCCTCTGATATCTCAGGGCGGTTTGGAACAACTGCAGAACAAATATGTTCAGTGTGTTCGGGTAAGACAGCCACTTGTGGTAAATTGGAAACAGGAAGTAATCACAAAATATGTAGAATTATAGGAGGGATGTATTGCTGAAGTCTCTCTGTGATTGTTCTTGCAGAAAAGCCTCTCGGAATGGATGCAAAAGGCGCTGGAGGTCGAGCTTACAGACTGGCAAAGGGATCAGGAGCCTGATATTGACCACGAGGGCTGTTACCATACCAGCCTTCCTACAATCATCACTCAGGTTTGCCCAGAGATGTCCCCTAAGAGGAAAATTCAAATTAGTCAATTATGCTGACATTAGTTTACGTTTAAACTAATTTTCTATAACAACAGCTGATAAGAAGCATTCAAATAGTGTTATACTGTATAAATGTGCTTGTTCTATAATTATTTCTAGAGAAATCACTCCTAAGGGTATGCTAAGACTCCATATAGTTTCCAAATAGTATTAAAAAATGCCCTTTAGCGAATAACCAGAGGTAAAACTGGAACCACTGTAAAGTTCTTTGTGGTTTCTTGATAACCTTCAATGTTTTGTATTGGTAACAAGATAGAGGACAAAAAGATGTTAACACTTAATTTAACTGTAAACCAAATTCAAACATTAATTGTCTTTATTTGCTAAGTAAAACCATTAATATTATTGCCATATTATGTATTGTTAGATGTTAGAGGAGAATGCAAGGGTGGCTTTGATGATCAGTGAAAGTCTGCGGGATCAGACAATCCAGATGGGTCTGTATGAAATGGAGACCCTTCTTACCAGGTTTGTGCTTTTAAAATAGTTGATGAAATATAGTCATTGTCCAATGTCAAACATGTTGAAGATATCCATGGTATCAAACTGCCTTTCTTTATTGCTGTAGTACAATCAAGAGAATCATTTATACCTTCATCTGTTATTGTATGTATATCCTTTTTGAGTATAGAGTACTCTGAATCCATTTTTCAACATACACTGGCTCCTATATATCTCATCGTCCTGCTCACCAGAAGCTAAACACAGAGTTACACGACTCTGCATACAGAAACCCAACAATGTTTTTATTAATTATTGGTGTAAGCCCTGTGTTGGGCAAAAATTCACACGTTTGGCCAGTCACATTGGTATGAGGTGGTATCAAAAGTTTCAAGACTAATGTGATCACCTGTGTTACCCCGTCTGCAATTTCATGATGGACTACAAGTTAGAATAAAGAGTAAACATGAAATTCTACTTGAAACCGTACAAATCTGCCACAGAGATGTTTTTTCACATGACATAAGTTTGACATACAGCGATGCTGCAATGAGTCGTTTGAGGTGTTTGGAGCGGAATTATTAAAGATTATTTAAATAATCTGCTGAAAATTTAAAACATATACCCCTGACCCAATGTACCACTGATTAAGAGTTTGGTAGCCTCATTTCTAAGAGTATAGTACTGTATTGTAAGTGTGTAGTATTGTGTAGTAAGTGTGAAATTTTAGCCCTAACTCTGGGTTTTACATCATCTCTGTAAATCTCACTCAGATTTCGAGACGCTATCATTGATTTCGGTAAGGAGCATCGAAAGGATTTGACATCAAACAACACCAAGTTCTACCTCCATTACCTCCTGGCCTGCATAAGCAACTGCATTATCCTCAAGTGAGATGGTGAACAAGTATCTTTTTTACAGTATGTCTGTGTTTGTGCTGCTGTCATAACACACCTAAAACAGGGTTCTATGGACGTCTTTCTCATTGCATCCTCTTTTTTTTTCAGGACGTCCACAGAAACCCTTCATCAGCAGGTTAGCTCTCGTCAATCAGTGCGCTTTTCCCGGATTCCCCCCGGGCCACTGGCTTCTCTAGACCGCGCTGTGAGAAAAGCGTGTCGACTCGTGATGGACAAGCTGCTCCTGGATCTTCAGCCCTACTTGCAGGGGCTCCTGTCACGTTCCTGGCTGGTCCAGGGTGATGTCATCCCTAAAATGTGTGGCATCCTGGAGCGCCACTGCGAACTGTACGTCCGGGTGCGCTCACCTTGCAGAGAGGTTGGTGTTTGCACTATTCTACAATTGTCAAAAAGTACCGTCACCCTACCTTCATTTACTTAGATCAATGAAAAAAATATTTGCGGTGGTCTGGGAAAATTTGCTTGCACTGCCTGATTTCTGGCAACAGAAAGATTTTTTTGATATCACGTTTAATTTTAGGAACAACCACAAATAAAGTCTAAGTCCACCACAATGATGTGAAAATGTATTTAGTTGACCTGGTTGTCTTTGTGCAAAAACAAGGCTTTTCTTCAATTATAATGTTGATGATGATGTTGATGATGATGATAAAACAAGGCCTCCCGAGAAAACACACTTACTGGAATATAAGCTCATACATTATATGGGCAAAAGTTTGTAACCACCTAATCATAATACTTTTCGTGCTTTTTGAACATCCCATTCCACATCTAGTCCTAATTTGCAATTCTAATAATCTTCACTCTTCTGGGAGGATTTCCCACCAAATTCCATGGAGATTTGTGCTCATTCAGCCACAAGGGCATTAGTAAAGTCAGTTAACTGGTGTAGAGTGAGGAGACCTGGGGTGCAGCAGCATTCCAGTTTATCATAAAGGTCTTAAAGATAAGGTCAGTAGCAGGCCACTAAAGATATTCCATTTACAAATTCATGCAAACCGTGGAGCTGGCTTTGTTGGAACAGGTTTGGGTCTCCTGGTTAAAGTGAAGGGAAAATACATTGCTACCACATCCAAATGCATCCTATACAATTGTGTGCCTCCAACTTTGTGGCAACAGTTTGAGAAAGAAACACATATGGCTGGATTTTCCCAATACTTTTGTCTATAAAGTGTATAAATTCATGCTAATGCAGTATTTGTTTGCACCCCTTTGCTTTATAGTCAGTTACCAAGCTAACTAGCTAACCAATATACAATAAGACAGACTCATCATTTTGAAGCATCCTTATTAACTCGCTCTGAGATACTGAAACATAGAATTAAATGTAAAGTGATTGATTAAGTTCACTTATAGTGAGCTTAATACTACTAGTTGCACTGGACTAAAATAAATGTCAAATCTCCCCATTATAGAATTGTGTGTGTATGATTGTACAGCGGCTGCAGGAGGAGTGCCAGTGGCTGACAGTGGTGGAGTATGTACGTGCTCTGATGCAGAAGAAGCTGATCTGCCGGAGCGATGAGGAGAGGCAGTTGTTAGCACAGCAGATGGTCCAGGATGCCCAGCAGCTCAGGGAGCACTTCCAGAGCTTGGTGAGGATAAACAAAGTATCTTGCATACTGTATAGGAAATAGCTTGTGTATTTCACTGATTCAGACCTAATATTCAGAATCTTCTATTTTGGGTGCGTCTCAATTATCTCCCTGGGAAATAAGTCAGTATACAGTGTACACAAGTTTGGGCACTGGTAAAGACCCTGGTTACACATCGGGGTATGGATGACTCGATCCTGATATTTCAGGCGCCATGGTTAAATTAATTTTAAATTTATCACAAGTCACTGAAACATTGAAATTATTCGAGTTTTATGTTGTAAAAATTAGTTATATAGAACGTCAAATAAAAAAAATCACAATTTTGTTGCAATACCTAGCTGGGAGTGAGGGTTACAGGGTTTTCCATGATGCATTGCCCCTGGAGCAAAGGGGGTTGAGGGCCTTGATCAGTGGCCTAAGGATGATGGCTTGGCAATGGTGGGGCTTGAGACCCTCTGATCATTAAGCCAGAGCCCTAACCACTGACCTAACACTCCCACCCCAATCAACATTTCCCCCATAATAGCATTTGTAGACAGAGTTGTGCCAATTCCCTAATCAGTGCCCTGATTACTGAATTATTTAGAGACACTCCTTGTCTGAAGTCTGAGTATATGATTATGCAAGGATTATGATTAAAGCAAACTATTTACCGGGCAATATTAGCTTCATGTTTTTTATAAGGCTTCTTAGCATGTATGTTTCATTTGAGTCATAAAGTTTCTTCAAAAGAAGTTTTTTTGTCTTTAGGAGGTCGATGGGACTGTCAGCGAGGTGAATCCTACAGATCTGATCCCTGTGCTGGCCGATCTGATCAAGCTAAAAGATCCTGGTATGCTAACCCTTGAGGTGTCTGGACTGATATCAAAGTACCCTGACATCAGGTAGGTTACTGTCCTGCTAACAATGGTATCTTATTTTTTTCTCAATGCGCCCTTTTAAGACCGTTTTTGTGCCATTTTTAAGGGAGAAGAGGGGATTGTCATTTTTATATAACATTCTTATAACAATGTAAAATTGTTTTATTTGACGGAAATGTAACAATAAGAGTTTAAGGGTTTATGTTTATGTCTGAACTGAATCTCAATAGAGAAACCATTCATGACTTCATTTTGGTAGTAATTAACTTAAAAATATACACCAAAAGTTTCTTTGAGGGTTTCTTGGATTGCACCTCTGTGTGGTGTGGTTTGTTTTTTAATTGTATACAATGTGGATGCTGGCATCTCTTTGGGGTTTGGATGGTTCAAAATGGTAATGTAATGTTATCTAGGAATTACTAGTAGTCATTGCATATGTGAGTGAAGAAAAGCACTTGCTAGTGGAAAATGCATTAAGTAGATGTTGGAATCAGTTCCTTCTGGCTTCTCTGCTTTGATATACTTTTGAGCTCAGCTCTGAAAAGTCTTTGCTCTGAAGTTCTCTTTATGCACTGACTGCAAATTTTTATTCAGAGCTCTATGGACTGATGAAGTGTTTGCATACAATCTGGGACTAGGAATTTGAAAGGTCCTCCAATATTTAGTAGAAAAGCAATTTTCTCCCACAATAACTAGTTGTTTACAATCCTTATGTTTGTGTTTTTAAAGTGAGGACCATGTCTCGGTGCTGCTGGATGTACGTGGAGACGTTCCGCGAGACGTGAGAGGGACGGTGCTGTGTTTACTAGAACAGAGCTCGCCGCCATTGCCACCAGGATACCGCCCAATCTTCCCAGACATTCTTGTGCCTCCTTCCAGCATGCCTTTCTGCTTGCCTACAGCCAAGTGTGCTTGATGATATCTCTCCATGGACTCACACCATCCTGTCCAGCCAGAGCAAACAGGAATCAACCCGGCGTCAACGCTAAATTTAGCAACTTCCTTTCCTCACTGACCTCTGACTAGTGGAAGCTTAGCATAAGTTCTGTACTTAAATGTGCAGGATTGTCAGAGAGGAACTGTTGATTCCAGGCACAAGATCCACAACTTTTCCACTGAACTTCTTGGTATTATTTGGGGTTGAAATATGTCTGAAAATATACATGTGCATTTGGAGATTGGTGAAATTGGCATTGATCAAATATCTTGTGTAGAAACAAGAACAGGAGTTTGAGAACCCAGAGAGGAATTGCTGTAGGTTATTTTATCAGTGTTAACTTGAGGATTAACTGTGATACACTGTGCTGTAATAAAATCCTTGTTGTAATGTGTTTTACACAATATGTGTATATCGTGGCTTAATGTATACAATAAAGGCTTTTTAGATTATACGTGAGGGACTGTGGAGTCAGTCTATAGTCTGGTGCTTTTAAAAATATTGTATTTCACACTACAATAATGGTATGTGAATAATCTTGTTAATAATAATATGCATATAATAATAATAATAATAATAATAATAATAATAATACCAGAGCACGATTGTAGGTTTTTAAAATGTTAATGTAATGATAGCTAGAAATACTAGATGATCATCTACCTAACTAGTGATATTAATAGTAGTCATTGAGTCATTGAGTGAAGAGAAGAATTTGCTAGTGTAAGAAGCATTTAATTGGATGTTGGACTTCAGTTCAGCTCCTTTGGCTCCTCTGCTCAGGTTTTTCCCTTTGTAATATTATTGTAATAAAGAAACGTATAAAGTATAAAGAGCGTGGCATTACAGATAGGTATCTCATGCAGCGAGAATGAATGCCATTTCTAAAGCAAGAAACCCAATAAACAAGTCTCCTTTCACTGCAGCCACAGCTGCACCACTCGCATACATTATCTCTAGCGGACCATCGATATTAACCTCATAAAATCTTATATCTATCTTCAAGCGAAAGGTAAAGATTTACACTTAAACTAGAACTTTTCCTGGTTTGTTTTGTCGTTTTGTTTATATTTATTTAGAAGGGCCTCAAAAAGCCAGTTTGAAATCTGATTAGTTAAAGGAACAGCTCCAAGCAACATAGGCTTTATGCTAAAAAAGTTGGACTACTAACCATCAACAGTGCCGCAGTGGATAGGGTGAGCAGGGTTCCTGGGAGTGCATATCTCTAAGGACCTCGCGTGGATGACAAACACCACATCACTGAGAAAAGCACGAGTACCACCTCCCATCATGTGCTCCTTTGAGAGCATCCTCACCCATCATGTGCCATTGAGAGCATCCTCACCAGCTGCATCACTGTGTGGTACGGAGGCTGCACTGCCTCCTTTCAAAAGACTCTGCAACGCATAGCGAATGCAGCCAGCAAGATCATCTGTGTCGCTCTGCCCTCCTTCACGGACATCTTCCACACCCACCTCATAGCTGCTGATAGCTCACACCCATCAAACCTCCACTTCAGACTCCTGCCTTCAGGGAGAAGGTCCCGGAGCCTACAGGCTCGCTCCACAAGTTTTTTCAAACAGCTGTCCATTGCCTCCCACCTCTCCGGAACTCTACGAAAGTGTCAAAAGACACTTTATACTCTCTGTAGAATTTTGGACATGTTTACAAGCACCTAATTTAAAAAATGTTACATGTACAAATTCTTTAAATCTGACACTATTGAATTTTCAGACATTACAATCTTTTTGTACTACTGCCATACTGCTACTATCTGTCTTGCACCTTACAAATGCCTTTATATTTAAAACTTCAGTATGTTGACATTATGTGCACATTTGCACCTTACACATTTAGATGTTTACGAGATATATTCACCTGGCTTGTATATATACACTGTTCACTGCCGTTACCTCATACAAATTCTGTTCTATATTGCACTGACTGCCCATACGAACTTTCTATATTGCACTGACAATGAAAACAATTGATGAGAGAAAAGAGAAACGGTATTTCACTTCCTCTGTATGTCTGCACATATGGTGGCATTGGCAAATAAAAAAAAAAAAAAAACATGGAGGCCTGGGGTGCGGTCAGTGTTCCAATTCATCCCATGGGTGTTCAGTAGGGTTGAGATCAGCGCTCTATAGTGAGCCACACAAGATCAATATCAAACGATGTCTGCAAAGGGTGAGGGGCATTATAAAAAATACCTCTCACCCCAACCATGGACTATTCAACCTTCTCCCATCAGGCAGATGCTACAGGTGCCTCAGAGCCGCACAAACCGACTAAAGAATAACTCTTTTCCTGTGGCTGTTACTGCACTGAACAGCTGATCATTCAACGTTAACAAATACACAACTGCACTGTATTGCACTGCTTATCCACTATGTATTTTTGCACCACCCATAACTTATTACCTACTGCACCTTCTGTACATTATTCACTCCCACCCTTGAATGGATCCATACCCTTATGTATCATACTGCTATTTATTGTAAGTGGGTCACTTATGCACTTCTGGTTAGATGCTAACTGCATTTCATTGGCTCTGTACATGTACTTTGCAAAATGATAATAAAGTTGAATCTAATCTTGTCTAATCTAATCTTCATTAACTTTAAATAGGTTTGTGTTTCCAAGTTTAATTAAACGTATACATTTTATTATACCACATCCTAAGACATCCTATACAAGTGTGTGCCTTTTGTGTTTTGTGGTAACAGTTTGAAGAAAAAACACATGGCAACCCTAACCCTAACTCAATACTTTTTGTCTATATAGTGTAAATATTTAAATACATGTATTTTTCTTTTTACAGGTGCAAACGTTTAAACAGTAGTAAGCTATTAATTTGGAAATTATAATATGGTATGATACCTCAGAAAAGTGCACTGTGCTATACATAACAGAGGGAGTTGAGTGTGTCACGTGACCCGAGCGGGCGTGGTTACGGGAAACAATATGGCGGCGCGCAGTGTAGTCACGCTGTATTAGTAGCAAATCCGTTATAATCCTTCGCTTATTTGTCGTATCGGTCGTGTTTGGATGATGAGTAGAGTGGAACAATGAGGACCTTTTGTGGTCGTGCTAACCCCACCACGGGCGCTCTCGACTGGATGGAGGAAGGAGAGGAGTATGATTATCATCAGGAGATTGCCAGGTGGGTGAGAATGACAACACACCGAATGCACACAGAGCAACAGGGTCTTTCTTTACTGTCTAGACTGTTTTTTTTTAAATTTACTGGTTAATGTCTTTTCATCCTAGTTGTAATAACGATGGTGGACATTCGATGCACTATGCTGATTCATTCATTCAGTGCATGTTATTACTCAGCATTTATAAACACAGAGACGTCGTCTTCTTCTTTCGGCTGATCACATACCCTACAGACATACCCCATGTCCCGCCTTTGCACATGTCCACACTATCTCAATCTCGCCTCCATCACCTTATCCCCAAACGTCCTACATGCACTGTCCCTCTAATAAGCTCATTTCTAATCATCTCCATCGTCGTCAGTCCCAATGAAAACCTCAACATTTTCAGCTCTGCTACCTCCAGTCCACCTCCTGTCTTTTACTCAATGCCACTGTCTCTAAACCATACAACATCTCAGGTCTCACCACAGTCCTATAAACTTTCCCTTTCATTCTTGCAGATACTCTTCTATCACAAATCACTCCTGCTGTCACTCTTCTCCACCCACTCCACCCTGCCTTTTCTTCACTTCTCTAACACACTCTTCATTACTTTGCACTGTTGACCTCAGGTACCTGAACTCCACCACCTTCTCCACCTCTTCTCCCTGCAACCGCACCCCCTCCACTGCCCTCCCTCTCATTCACACACATGTACTCTGTCTTACTCCTACTGACTTTCATTCCCCTTCTCTCCAGCGTGTACCTCCACCTCTCCAGGCTCTTCTCCACCTGCTCCCCACTCTCACCACAAATCACAATATCATCCGCAAACATCATAGTCCATGAAGACTCCTGTCTGACCTCGTCCGTCAACCTGTCCATCACCACTGCAAACAGGAAAGGGCTCAGAGTCGATCCTTGTTGCAGTCCAACCTCCACCTTAAACCAGTCTGCCGTTCCTACTGCACACTTCACTGCTGTCACACTGTCATCAAACATGTCCTGCACCACCCTCACATACTTCTCTAACACACCAGACTTCCTCATACAATACCACAACTCCTCTCTCCACCCTGTCGTACACTTTCTCCAAATCCACAAATAAAGAATGCAACATTCTCAAAGCAAATATTGCATCCGTGGTGCTCTTCCTCGGCATGAAACCATACTGTTGCTCACAGATGGTCACCTCTTCTCTCAGCCTGGCTTCCACTACTCTTTCCCATAACTTCTGTAGTTACTGCAGGTCTGCACATCTCCCTTATTCCTAAAGATCGGTACCAGCACACTCCTCCCCAGTAAGGTGGTCAATCCTCATAAACTGATCGAAAACATGTGTAGTTATTGATATTGTGATGTTCATGGAACGACCAGGCATTTATTGAGCCATAATGGACGGAATCCGAAGGCATCGCACCATTCCGTCGTTGATCATTTCCTTTCCACAGCATGTTCCTAAGTAATTTATTACCAATGTATAGATTTTGCATTATGTTTGAGATGCCTGTCTGCTCATTCGTCTGCTTTGTTTTTTGCTCAATGATCAGGTCCTGTTATGCTGATATGCTGCATGATAGCGACAGGGTGAGTTTGATTTGCGCAAAACCTTTCACCTCAGCTTTCATACTGTTTCTCTTCTTAAAGCCAGGTTTCAATAGGTAATGTTTTACCAGATTTGATCTCAGGTGTTCGTAATTGAGGTGTTTTAAAAATTGTGCTTTGTACCCATCAGAATAAAAAATATTACCAGGGCATTCGAGCTGCGGTTTGCCGGGTGAAGGCTCGAGGCGAGAGAGTCATCGTTCTGGATATCGGCACAGGAACAGGTCTTCTTTCCATGATGGCAGTTGCTGCAGGGGCGGACTACTGCTATGCCGTAGAGGTGATCTTAAAACTATAGACTGAGATCTGAAGTGCTTTTGAAACTTTTTTGCTGGAAAAAAAAAAAAAAAAATCCTAATTCTGTGCTCTTTGTTCTGTATGCTGTACAGGTGTTTAAGCCGATGGCCGAGGCCGCAGCTTGCATCGTAAAGAAAAACGGCTTCTCGGACAAGATCAAAATCATCAATAAGCACTCAACCGAGGTTACTGTTGGTCCAGGTTAGATTCTCAGCAGTGGGTGGTGGTGGGGAGGAGGGGGGAATTTTACAATTTAATAATCGCTGCAATCATGTTATTTACACACAGTGTCTGGTGGAACCTTCAAACTGACACATACATTTTTATTATCAGGTGAAAATTCCCCATAATGCTCATCCTGCCAAATTATCCAAATTAAGTTGTTTTACAAAAAAAAATGAACATTTTATTTAGTTTTATATTTCTATATCTAAACCTGTTAAAAGAGTTAAAAACCAAAACACATTTCAGCAACCATTTTAGTAAATCTTCTCAAGGGACAATACTATAGAAATGAAACTTGCATATATTTTTAGACTAGTCAATGTGCAGCTTCTATGGCAGAACAGATTTACTGTCCTCTGAAAATCACTCAACATACATCTCAGTGATGTCATTATTTTTCTTCTCAGTGCCCACCATCTTCAGCCCATCAAATGTGTGTACTTATGTAAATATATTTCTCCCCCTCTATTTTAACCTGCCACTGTTCCCCTTATGACATGTTACTGAGCAATATTCTAAAAACCAAACACTTCTCCAAAATCTACCAAATTTATTTAAATGGAAAAAAAAAAAAAAAAAAATCCTAATTCTGTGCTCTTTGTTCTGTATGCTGTACAGGTGTTTAAGCCGATGGCCGAGGCCGCAGCTTGCATCGTAAAGAAAAACGGCTTCTCGGACAAGATCAAAATCATCAATAAGCACTCAACCGAGGTTACTGTTGGTCCAGGTTAGATTCTCAGCAGTGGGTGGTGGTGGGGAGGAGGGGGGAATTTTACAATTTAATAATCGCTGCAATCATGTTATTTACACACAGTGTCTGGTGGAACCTTCAAACTGACACATACATTTTTATTATCAGGTGAAAATTCCCCATAATGCTCATCCTGCCAAATTATCCAAATTAAGTTGTTTTTACAAAAAAAAAAAAAATGAACATTTTATTTAGTTTTATATTTCTATATCTAAACCTGTTAAAAGAGTTAAAAACCAAAACACATTTCAGCAACCATTTTAGTAAATCTTCTCAAGGGACAATACTATAGAAATGAAACTTGCATATATTTTTAGACTAGTCAATGTGCAGCTTCTATGGCAGAACAGATTTACTGTCCTCTGAAAATCACTCAACATACATCTCAGTGATGTCATTATTTTTTCTTCTCAGTGCCCACCATCTTCAGCCCATCAAATGTGTGTACTTATGTAAATATATTTCTCCCCCTCTATTTTAACCTGCCACTGTTCCCCTTATGACATGTTACTGAGCAATATTCTAAAAAAACCAAACACTTCTCCAAAATCTACCAAATTTATTTAAATGGAAAAAAAAAAATGAAGGCCATAGTGACTCACAAAACATCTGGAAACTTTTTTAAATTATTATTATTAATATTATTATTATTTTTTATTAAAGCACCAGACAAAGCTTATATCTTCTCAATGACATCATCTAAAGTGAATTTCGGACATTTCTGCTGAATTTATTTTATTTATTTATTTATTTTCTGCCAGATGGAGACATGCAGGAGAAAGCAAACGTATTGGTAACAGAACTGTTTGATACAGAGCTGATCGGAGAAGGCGCTTTACCCAGCTATGAGCACGCACACTTAAACCTGGTGCAGGTACGAGCCATGTCCATGAATACACTGCTCATATCTGAATTAATAATGAACCATTCAATTCAGTCCACACCTTCCCGAAGTTTAGCGTGGAAACCCTGAGCTTTAATGACTCCTGCTCATTGACAATAAAGCTTTGAGTTTTTTCTTAGATTCTTTGAATAGCTTTGTTTTGATTATACTTTTCAAAACTACTATTATTATTATTATTATTATTATTATTATTATTATTATTATTATTGAGAAGTTATTTGTATTTATTTATTTATTATTAATATATTTATTTAAATCGTTATTTTAAAACATTTTTCAAAATGTTATTGTAAAGAACGGTATGTTACAGCATTGATATACAGCACAAATAATTCAATGCAATTTTATTCAATTTAATATAAATTTTTTTAATTATTCATATGAATTAATAACCTTTTTTCATTTACAAAAAAAAACATTAATTTGCAAAAAGGTGGATGGTGTTATTATTGTTATTGTCAATTTTAAAGTTGTTTTTCAAATATTTTGATATAAATTATACATAATATTTTTTTATATATATTTTGTTTTATTTTTATTTTTTAAAATATTTTTTATACTGTCTTTTTTAAAACGCTGGTGTAAAGACCTGTATATTACAGCATTATAATATAGTATAAAATAATAAAAAATCTAATGTTCTTGAATTTGTATGTATTTTGAAAATGATTCATTATTAATAACATTTTCATATACAAAAAATCTGGAAAATATTTATTTGAAAAAGTGATGATTTATTATTATTGTTATTATTATTGTTGTTATAATGAGTAGCTGTTAGCAACTATTTACAACGACATAGAAACTATATCAAATTTAACTTTTTTTTTAAAGATATAAAGCTGATAAAACAATTTTTTCCACAGTTACTTATATAATGAATCTATATGGAAGAGTGTCATGTTCACTTCAGCAGTTTTACACACTGGACGTAGCTGAAGGAAGCGAGTGTTGGTTTCATTTTTCCGGAATAAAAGTGTCCTCATGTTCACGTCCTTCCTGCAGGTGGGCTGTGAAGCCGTACCTCACAGTGCCACAGTCTACGCTCGGGTGGTCGAGTCCGAGCAGCTGTGGAACTGGTCACAGATTCAGCCCATTCAGGTGGACGAGTGCACTCTGCTGCCCCCTGCTGCATTGGCACAGTGTGCTGGAGTGCCATCTGTCTGTGACATACAGCTCAGCCAGGTGAAACCGAGTAGCTTCACCAATCTCGGACCCCTGTGTACCATGTTCAGGTGAGGATTTTCCTTTACTGTTTATTTATTTATTCTTAATACAGTTCACGTATTATAATCGAGTAAATAAGGATATTGATTTTACATGTGTCCTATTCATTATATCAATGTTTTTATCCCTCTTTTTTCCACCAAGTGAAATAAAAAGGCAACATTCCTCAGTTCACTTGGACGTATTTCCTGTTTGGATTTTTTTATTTTTTTTATTTTAGCGTATATTCTTATCCCTGAAATATTGTAATAATGGTTTAGAAAAAAAAAAGGAAAAACTCAGACAGATATTCTTTCTTCCTCTAGCACACGTTTTCCCACCACTTTCTTTCTTTTTCACTCATTTCACTAATAAATAACTCCAAGTGTTTTGTCAAAATGAGTCCCATACATCTGGCCTGTGTATAGTGTTGTGTACACACAAGTGAGAGCAGTTTTGTTGTTTGTGTTTTAGTGTGGACTTCAGCAGGCCGGTCAGCAGCGCTCTTCAGTCACACTCGTGCAGGTTTGTGGTGGAGGCCAGCGGTCGAGCTCAGGTAGTGTTATCTTGGTGGGATCTGGACATGGACCCGAGCGGCAGCATCGTCTGCTCCATGGCCCCCTGCTGGACGTACTCTGACGTGCGAGAGTATCCTGTACGCCAGACATGACATCACACTCCTAAAGCAAAATATGAAGTAATATTTAATTTGATTGATGATTTGATGGTTGTGTGTTCAGTGGAGGGATCATTGGATGCAGAGTGTGTACTTTCTGCCTGCTGAGAAGAGTGTGTGTGAGGGAGAAGAGCTCAGTCTAACCGTCTCGCACGATGACTACAGCTTGTGGTACAGCCTCACTGATGGGTAAAAACACCTTTTTTTTTTACATTTTGTAACACAACCTAATTCAGACCAATAAAAGTTGGCTGTAGGTGCAAGCAGAGATTGAGGGGCCGAGCACTTTCTGGCCTCATACATCAGCAATGGAGGACATCCAGAACCCATTAGAATCTTCTGTCCCAGTTTCTGTGATGACGTACTCAATTTGACAGCAAATCATAAAGCTGTTACTTCTCACTACTTGTTTTTTTTTATTTTTTTTATGTGATCCTATCCATTTTTACCTTTCCAAATCCACCACATTTTAAGAACAATTTGAAAGGTCCCCATCAAAATTTATATATTTATCTGTTAATAGACAAGCTTCTTTTCCATTGAGCTATTTGTTACAATTTCTTTCAGCCAATGTCTTATAGTTGGTGCAGTTTTCAAGAAATAAGCCATTTTGCTTAAGAATATAGATATATATGAGATTTGGAGGATGCTCTTATCCCAAGGATGCTCTTATCCAATTCTCATTTATACAACTGAGCAGGTAAGGGTTAAGGGCCCCACTTAAGGGGCCCAGCAAGTACAGTACTCATGCTCCTGAGGTACCTGTGACCAGTGTTCTTGTCCTTTACTTATCTTCGGATCTGCCCGATTTTTTTGGAAACTCTACCTCTGCGTGGAGTTCTCTTCAACTGGGGACACTCTGGGGATGTTCCACACCAAAAGCCTAAAGATCCATGAAGATCCTAAACAACTCAAGAACTTTGAGAATGGATTTGGATTGTAATTAATATCAATAGTCTAATACGTTGGCTCAGGACCACAGGTTTTATTTAAGCACACCTTTTCAATGATGGAACTGTAATGAATGAACGTTTAGTGCCACCCAGATGAGGACAGGTTCCCTTTTAAATCTGGTTCCTCTCAGGGTTTCTTCCTCATAACATCACAGGGTGTGTTTCTTTGCCACAGTCACCACTGGATCACTCATTAGGGATAAACCTCCAATTATATGGGGCAAAAGTATACATTCTTTTATCAATGCTTCATCTCTGTAAAGCTGCTTTGAGACAATGTGCATTTTTAAAATGCACTTTACATATAAATTGAATTTAAAGTCTGAAATCTTAAACACTGAGCTATAAATGTGGTAAATGCATGTTTAGTTTTGTGCTCTGCTCATGCCTCATATTTGAGCTACGGTTTTGTGTTTAGTCTGTCGGGACTGTATTTATGACTACTGGGAAGTGATATGTAGACCTGGCCGTATGTAGGTGATTACTGGGGTCGAAATTGAGTTTTTTTTTAATATAGTGTAGAATTGTTTTTCTTTTGTCCCATTTAGCGACCAATCTGATGTGGCCACACCTTGTTGTACCTGTCAAGCCCACCTGCTGTGGACGAGGCCGCGATTCGGGGAGCTTAACGACCGGCGGAGAACGGAGCAGTACCTCAGCGCTCTCCGTAGTGTAAGCAGTAATCCATAGATTGCATTGATGATTGTCATTTGGTGGGCGCTCTTATATAGAGCGACTTTGACACCCCCCCCAACTAAACGGTTGAGGGCCTTGCTCAGGGGCCCAGTATCTGTGTGATAGCTTTTTGTTGATAGGATTTGAACTCCTTACCTTCATATCAGAAGTACAAAATCCTAACAACCGAGCTACTTCTTCCATAACCTATAATAATAATTTATTTATGTTTATTTTGCCCAATTCCCTACCAAATAATGTTAATGTTGAAATATATGGATTTGTGTTCTTCAGATTTTGAGGCCAGACAGTGTGTGTGTATCAGTCAGTGATGGGAGTCTTCTCTCCGTGTTTGCACATCTGCTTGGAGCTAAAAAGGTGTGTATTTGGATCTAGGTTATCTTTCTGTTTTGATTTACACTGTGTTGAATTGTCACTCCCATTGCGCTGTTTATTCCCAGGATTAAAACCTTTTTGTCTATTGTCTATTCTCTTGCCTGACAGGTGTTCAGTTTGGAAAGCTCCGGAATATCAAAGCGAGTAATCGAGCAGGTGAGGTGGAAATGTAATAGATAGTATCAATCAAGCATCAATCATTGTAATCATTTATTTATTTTTAATCATTTTACAGTTTTTGGAGGCAAACTCGCTGAAAAACAGCATTCGGTTCCTGGAAATTCGGCCGGAGCGACTGACATCGGCTGATGTAGAAGGAGAACAGGTAATACAGCTTCCGAGATTTCTCAGCTACTCTGTATGGACAGAAGTATGTAGACATCTGATCCTAAGATCCGTATGTACTTTTTGAGAATTCCATCCCCATTTAGTCTCCATTTGTGCTCATCCAATGGTGTTAGTAAAATTAGAAACTGATGTAGGTGAGGTGAGGAGGCCTGGAGTGAAGTCAGCATTCCGATTCATCCCAAAGGTGTTCAGTAAAGCATATGTTCATGGAGCTGGGTTTGTACATTGTCAAGCTGAAACGGTTTGGATCTTCTAGTCCAAGTGAAGGGAAAATATACCATGTACAATTGTGTGCCCTTTAATTTTTTTTAGGAGAGGAAACACTAAAACAGTTCTATGCAGAAACCTAATATCGGTATTTGCATCCTGCTGTTAGATCTCAGTGCTGGTTGGCGAGCCGTATTTTAGTACCAGCCTGTTGCCCTGGCACTCCCTGTTCTTCTGGTACTGCCGTACAGCGCTGAGCTGCCTCCTCAGACCTGATGCCACTGTCCTGCCTTCATCCGCCACGCTCTACATGATCGCCGTGGAGTTCCAGGTACTTGAGCTTTTCTGCAGAAATCCTGCAATTCAAGTGTAGATATGAACACGACCAAACACTAGAAACATTATGGTCTTCTTGAATAGGTATAATCATGATAATGAATAAAATTAACACACAAAAAAACAGATGTAAAAATGTAGAAACTGTTCGATCGTTCTGGAATTTTCCTTTTCTGTAAAAGTTCGTTATTCGCTGCAGTACCTTAAGACAAACTTAGAAATGGAACCAGGATTGATGGAGCAGGCAAAGATCTATTGGATTATTTCATTCTTGTTTCTTTCCTCCCCAATGATTTGTCTTTAAGACCATTAAAGCTTCATATTTTGCTATTTGGGCGTGTCCTTCTTTTGTCTAGGAGTGTACATACTGTACTGTAAAGTTTTATATCCCAGCACCTTGAACAGCCTGTAACTGTCACTTCAACACCAGGTAGCATCATTTCCCTTATCCATCTCTGTCTATCTCTTTCTCTCTCTCTCTCTCTCTCTCTCAGGATTTATGGAGAATCCGAGCCCCATGTGGAACCTGTGAAGAATTTGATGTGAGCCCAATGGATGAAATGGTGCAGGTATACACACACACACACACACACACACACACACACACCTTTGCCAAAACTGTAAAAGACAGGGCATTAGGTGTCTGAGATGAAAATTCACTTTTTTTTCCTTCCACTCTCAAAGATTCAGGGATTCCTGCCCACTCTTGCAATGTGGTGTAATGTTGGTTCTGATGAATTGTGTTGAACATAATATAAGCAATTTTTAATTATAGGCTGTTGTTAATAGTATTAGGTAGTTGTAGAGGGTATAGTAGCTGGTTGGCTGGTAGTAGTTGGAGTATTAAGTAGTAATTTGTATGTAATTAATATTTTTCTGTACTTTACTCAAGTACTTCTGTTTAGGGAGAATTTTGCTTCAACTTCACTACATTTTAAAGTCAAATATCTTACTTTCTACTCAGCTAGGTTTTGAGAAATCAAAATGCACATCCTTCACTAAAGTAGCAGTACAGATACTCATGTTCTAAAAGACTCTGGTAAACGTTAAAGTTCTGACTACGCTTTTTTACTCATGTTAAAGTAAAGAAGTTCGGGCTCTGATTTTTCGATGGATTTTAATTCGGATTTTTTTAAATATCTGACTAAAGAAAGGACGTTGTGTGTTGTGCTGAAGGTTTTAATTTCGCCTCTTTTATTTATTTATTTATTTATATTTTTTAAAAAACGGTCAAATAGAAATGCGCGCTGCATTAATCGCGCGTTAATAAAAACCAGTGGCAGTCAAATGGATTTGCATTTAGAGTCTTAATTAATATATGAATACAGAACGAGTGAAATATTTTGTATCCACGTTTCACTTCTTGGTGCCTTCTGCCTGCTCATTGTGAGCTTCGTAAAGTAGTCTACGTCTGTGGTGTGTGAGAGCCAGAAAATTATACACCCGTGGATTGAAAAAGCCGCGCAATGTCAGGAAACAAGTTGATGGACTGAAAACGGCGCAATGAGAAGAAAAACATTGACATTTCAACAAATAGATCAAAACCTATGTAACGAGTCTGTTTTGAAAATGTAAGTAGACAGTACAGATATTTGTGTAAAAATGTAATGAGTAAAAGTTGTCTGAACAAAAGTGAAGTAAAGAACTGATACCAGAAAAATCATAAGTACAGTAACGAAGTATTACTTCCCATTTCTGTTTAAATGGAGAAAAACCTTCATTAATGGTGTAGGGAGTGAAGCTGTAAGTCATCGAGGATGTACTCTGGCTTTAAATAAGAGTGTGTGTGAGTGTTCGAGATACAGTAGGATATTATTGCCATAACAAATAATAGTACTTTGGATACTTAAGTACATTTAAAGGTAAATACGTTTGTACTCAAGTGAATGTTAAAAGGGAGTAACTAGAGTAAAAGGAGTACTAGAGTACCTGCTTTGTGAACTTCGTCCCCCACTGGTTGTTGGTAGTTGTAGATGTAGATGGTAGAAGTAGATGTAGTTGTAATAGGTGGTAATAGTAGTAGATGTAGTAGTAGGTGTTACTGATTGTAGTAGAAGGTACTAATTGTAGTATATAGTAGTAGTTGGTGATAATAGTTGTATTTTTAGTTGTGGTGCTTGGTAGTAGTTGTAATAGTTGTATATGATGATGGTAATAGTAGGTGGTAATGGTACTAGTTGTAGTAAGTAGTTTGTGCTAGTAGTATTAATAAATGTAGTATTTTTCAGTAGTAGTAGTGGTTCAGCGTCTCAGACTTTTGCGTTCTTTTGAAAATATTTTAAGTATTTTTTTTATTTTATAGCAGCCAGTCATGCACAACTCTTCTGTTCCTCAGCGCTCATTGGATTTCCGGGAGTCTCGTGAAGCAGAACCTCACCCCCTGTGGGAGTACCCCTGTCGAGCCCTGTCCAAGCCATGCCCCGTGATGTCTTTTGACTTCCAACAGTGTGTCCCTGAGCAGCCAATCAGCAGTCAGGGATCAGTGCCTCTTACTGGGTAAAAAAACTAAACAAAAAAAAAGATGAAACATATAGAGTTGTAGATGATTCAATTAATTGGTTAGGAATTTACATTCATCCTAATTACTAGATTATTAAAGACAATTGTAAACGTAATGTGGGAATGTTTAATAGTTTTTTAGCGAATAAGCAATTTAACCAGTTTATTTATATTGTTGTTAGTTTCTAAATAATATTTTAGCAGAGTGTTGAGGTGATGAGTCTTCTAGAAAACAGATACTCTAAAGTGGTTTACAATCCTCAATAACGGCTAATAACATTTCATAAAAAGCTAAATGTGGTATCAATGAGATTTCTGTAAACCTGAATTTTTATCAATGTTTTCACTGACACCTTGTGTATCAGTACTTTGTGCACGTACAAGGAAAATCCAAGAATTGACACATTTTTTTTGTTCATGCCAGGAGAGGGCGCTGTCATGGCGTGGCTTTGTGGATGGAGTACAACCTGACTGATGACATCATAGTCAGCATGGGCCTGACTGAACCAGTCAACGAAGAGGTATTTCATACCATCATGTACTACTTGTGAATTTTGACACGAATGAAAGTAAATGTTACGTGTACATACGTGTACCATTTTTTACACCTGTATTTCAACAGGAAGTGTGTGTGTGGAGTCCACACCGTAAACAGGGGGTGTATTTCTTACCGGATCCATGGGAAAGCTCAGGAGATGGACGGGCAAGCATGTCCTACACCTTAACCTTCGACCCCAAGATTGGAGACATCAAAACAGACTTCTCGGTCACTCTGCCTTGACCGAGTCAAACGTACCGATTCACTCTGCAGGAAATGCTAAAGAAAAGAAATGTAAAGAAATTCTTCCACCAGATGTTGTGTAATGTTGACTATCACAAATCTCTTTTAGTCTCAGAGTTTACTGGTTTTATCCAAAGAATGTTTCTATCATTTTTTTTAGTCAGTCAGTCAACAAAGTCATGTATGTTTCTTCTCTGATGATATTGTAACTGATAATAATGTTACTTTATTTCCTTCTGAAAAAAAAATGATGTGAACTGTATTCAGAGGTTTTGATTTGATTATCAGATGGAATGAGGACCACTAAAATAAAAAAAAAAAAAAGAATTAACCAAACATCACAATGTACTGTCACTGAACTGTTATTTTCTAGGCAGCCATAATATTTGGCAATATATAGATAATATAGTTCATAATAATATAATATAGGGCACCTGACTTCTTCCCCAAACTGTTAGCATGAAATTGGAAGCACATAGTACAGGATGTCTTTGGATGTGGTACGATTGCAATTTCCCTAGACCCAAACCTGTTCCACCATGACATGGTGGTGGGAGTGGAAGATCTTGAGTAGTCTGCTATAGAGCTTTAAACACATTTGGAATGAATTGTAACACTGACTGCACTCCAGGCCTCGTCATCTACATCAGTAGCAGACTTGTGGCTGAACGAACACACCTTTCCACAAACACACGCCAAAGTCGATTGGATGATCTTCCCAGAAGAGTGGAGGTTATTTTAGATAGATAGATAGATAGATAGATAGATAGATAGATAGATAGATAGATAGATAGATAGATAGATAGATAGATAGATAGATAGATAGATAGATAGATAGATAGATAGATAGATAGATAGATAGAAAGAAAGAAAGAAAGAAAGAAAGAAAGAAAGAAAGAAAGGGGGTGTTTAAAAAAAAAAAAAAAAGCAGATACCAGTCTTATGGTCAGATGTCCACTAAAACCTCCCTATATACAGTGAGTGTGTGTGTGTATATATACACACACACACACACACACACACACACACACACCCCAGTGGTGGATTAAGTAAACAAAGCATGTACTTGAGTAAAAGGAGACAGACAGTAGGTTAAGGATTACTAAAAGTGTCCCTTTAAACTCGCACTTGAGTAAAAGTATTTGACTTCTAGTATCCAAGTACAATACTATGATTTATTGTGGATATAATGACTCATTTTTATCACAAGATTCTTTGCTTAATCAACTCCGTGTATGTGAAAAGACTGTTACTCTTAGTGCACCAATCTATTAATAGAATTATAATAATGGGTTAAATATCATGAGCCCAAAACCTTCTTTTCAATTAAGACCACCAGTGTTGTGGAAAGTTGGAGTCAGGAGTTTCTTAGATCATTTATTCCACTCTAAATGCTTGATGTTGAACTGATGTTGAATTCTCTAACCCTAACCCTAATTAGATACCACCAACTGGTAATGGTGGATCTAGCTTGAATGTTGCACTGGGTGAACCACACCATGACCCAACGTCTCCCACACATTGATTAGTTCTGGCTTTGGAAAGCTCCTCTCTGCTTTTGCTACAGTCACTGGATGAGTAAAATATATTCTCAGAGCGAGTCCACAAATCTGGAGACATTTCTAAGAGCTCCATTTCATGTAAAAAAAAAAAAGACCCCAAATGCATTTACTGCACAAATAAATACACGTCATTGTGCACAATTTATCAAACTCAGAACCAAAAACCAAACAACTTGGGTAATTGTAGCCATAAGATTCATACATCATCAATATCCTTAATAATGTGTCTTTTAAATATTAAATGTCTTTAAATTAGTCTTTGGAATTCCAAAAATTGGAATTGTTTTGTTGCTACACACATTATGATAAACTACATACTATAAAGTATAATGTTATGCAGCTAAAAAAAATATTGTAATAACCTAAATGATATACAATTATTAGCGTATTTTATTAAATATATTAGCTTATACTACCCTAATAATGAGATGAGTGATCGATCTGCATACACACCTTTATCTTTTTGTATGTTTCCTCTCTACTTCTTTCGTTTTTTTCTGAATTGGGCAACTGGGGGTTTAGACTTTTTTTTGTCATCTATAATTTTAATTTGGATTCCGCTCTTCTCACTAACGTGACGTCACTCCACGTCTTGTCAGTTCTCCCTGAAGGCTAAGGTGACGTCACCCAAACCCCGCCTCTCCTTTCTGAGTGTATAAGTGAATTTCTATAGGCGGTGATGATATGATGTACATGATATAATAAATGGCGCGACCGACCGTGCAAATGAGCCACTGCCAAGCGGCAATTAAAACTCGACCCTGATTGGTTGATTGCTGCGTGATTAACCAGTTAAGTTTGTATTCACTCATAAATAAAAAGAAACGACTGAAATGTAGTTGAGTAAAAAAAGTACGGTATTTGACTTTGGAATGTAGTGAAGTTAAAAGTAAAAGATAAAAAAATACTAAAGAACAGTAACGAATTACATTTACTTACGTTACTGTCTATCACTGACACACACACACACACACATCCTAGTGGACCCGAGTTGAGAAAACAGTGGGTTACTCTGGTGTTCTCGCCACAGCTTTTCATTTAACACCTTCAAAGTTCGGAGGAACGGCATGTTTTTTCGGAAATATGTGGAGTAAAAAGTAAAATATTGCACATTCAAATGTCATGAAGTAAACGTTTCCAACATGAAAATATCCTGATATACTTCGGTACAGTAATAATTAAAAAATGCTTCCTTCTGTCCATCTGCTAGCATTACATCCTGGATGTGTTCCTGCTTTGGTAAGACTGTACATATTGTCAACCTGATCTTTTTTTTTTTTTATATTGAGTAAAAAAGTGATGTACAATATGATGTCATTGCGGCAAGATGGTTGGTCATTCGTCAATGTTGTGAATTTCAGTTGAAGTGAAAAAAATAAAAATAAATAACCATTTAAAATCTGAGGCGTTGGTTTTTCCCAAATGAGAGATAATCTTTAAAAAAAAAAACCTAAACAGGTTTCTCACGACTCTCAAAAATCCCCGGCTCCACCACGACCCTGAGTAGGATCAAACCGTGCGTGAACATTAAAGCTCGATGGCGACTTTCTCTCCCACACACATGCTGCTTTAACTATCTTCAACACACTGGATTGTTTGCATTGCATCATTTCAGAAGCAGAATCACACACTCCTACTGAAACTGTGTGCAATCTTTTATTTATTTATTTTTGTTTTTGCATTAAATGCCGTTCTATATTACACAGAGCACAACATAAATATGGTCGAAACATGGTCAGGTTTGAATATTTCAGTGGATCCATTTGTTAAGGCTTACATACTATAATACATGGTATCTTGATATCTACCCCCTGACCATAAATGCAAGGAATGAATCGGTGCTTTGGGGAAATCTGCATTTTATTTTATGTGTCTGCGATCTGTGTGTTGGCGAGGACGACCTTCTCTCCTGGTTTGAATGCAGGCATGCCGAGATAAGGACAGCTGGCACAGCGGAAAGCGTCTCCTAAATAACACTGCGAGATGGAAAAATGAAAATATCGTGTAAAGAAATGAAAGAATAGAATGGATTAAAGGTCTAGATAGAACTTCAGAGTTAAAAAACGCTCACGTTTCCGCAGGCAGATTTCGGTTGACTTGCTTTCTGAGCCGCTTTGCTCTCCTCCTCGAGTTCCTCGGCGAGTCCGCACGTGCTTCACCGAGAAAAGACCATACACAAATCAGCGATTAGGGTAATTACATAAAGGCACATCATGCCCGAGCTCATAAACAATCATTTGTGAAAGCTCAGGTTTCCTAAAGAAAGAGACAAAGCTTCGAGCTTTCTCACCAGTTCTTGCAGGCTTTCTTCTTCGTTCCAGATTCTCCGCATGAGGCTGCTCGGAGCGAATCGGGGTCGGGCTTCTTCAAGTCGTCAGCATCTAGGAGAGCATCGGAGTCCATAATGTCCTACATGGAGAAGTAAGCATGTTGTCTTGAGGAACAATAAACATATAAAAAACTGTGTCTCCTTTTCTTCACATGTCCCTATTTATCCTGCTTTAGTTTTTTAGTTTATTGCTTCTGCATTGTATTCAAACTGGAAAATGAAGCAGTGTTGTATTTCCAAGGCATTGCGCATGCAACGTTTAATCTGTACTCACGACATCATCGTCGTCCATGTCATTAGCTGAAAGAGTCCACAGTTTGGCAGCTCCTGGATCGAGGGCTGGCTTTTCTGTCAAACAAAAAAATTAATAAAATACATAAGTACGCATCGCTTAGGTGGAGTCAAATATATCCACTGATGAAGTCGTGACCATCGAGCATTAACAACATTAACTTCTTCAGCAATTTGGGCTACAGGAGCTTGTCTTGTATTTGTATAGATTGTTACATTTGTATAAATGTTACAGTTGTACTGACGGTTATATTTGTATAGATTGTTACATTTGTGTAGACTGCTACATTTGTACTGAAGGTTATATTTGTATAGATAATACCTGACTATTACACTTGTATAGATGTTACATTTGTATAGATGTTACATTTGTAAAGACTGTTACATTTGTATAGATAATACCTGACCATTACACTTGTATACATGTTGCATTTGTATAGATGTTACATTTGTATAGATAATACTTGATCATTATACATGTTACATGTGTATAGATGTTACATGTGTATAGATGTTACGTGTGTATAGATGTTACCTTTGTAAAGACTGTTACATTTGTTAAGACTGTTACATTTGTATAGATAATACCTGACCATTACATTTGTAAACATGTTACATTTCTATAGACTGTTACCTTTGAAAGCTGTTAGACAGTGATAGCTGTATCAACAATACCGGACTGTTGCAATTGTATTTACTGTTACATTTGTAAAACCTGACCTGTTTTCTTGGCAAACGACAGTTTGAGCTGAGACAACGATCCGACCTCAAAGTTGGGTTTGGAAGCTGATACTCGCACCCTTGACAGAGATTTCCCCTGGACGTCTGCGAGCCGACTGAGAACCTCAGGGCTCAGGGCTTCACTCTTCACCTACAGATTTCACTACAAGTTAGCCAAATCGTTTATAACAGGCTTTGTCCTTTGTGTCCCTAGTAGGAGCATCAGATTTATAATTAATGAACAATGTTCTCACCTCTGTGATGGAAACCAGGCCGGATAGTTTAAGGGCTGACACGAGCTTTCCAACTGTCCGAAATCCGTTCACCTCCTCGGAACCTGCACGCACAAATGTATTATTTCATCTGCTTTACCCATCTGTTAACTGAAGTTTATTAGAACATTTTTAACACAAAACCACATGAGCGAAGGACTGGCCAATATATCAATGTAGTATCGGTATCATGAAAAATAATTCCGTGATAAAAATGTTTGGAGATATCATTGGTATGATGATGGATTTTGTCAGCAATTTTTTTCACAGGTTCAAACTGTGTACTACAATACACTTTGCACACACAGACTTGGCCAAAGGTTTACAGACACATAACCAACGCAAAAGTGCATTTTGGAGCGAGGCTGCATGGATTTGAAGCCTGCTGATGTCGATTATAATTTTTTATAATACTTTGATATTTACAGCATTCAGTAGTCTCACCTGATACCGGCTCCTCCAGCACCAGCTTCCCGTCGGGTTTCAGGACCCGGGCTATCTCGGCCAGAACCTCCGAGCTGTGCACTGCAGCAGTATCAGGAAGCAGCTGAGAGAGAACCCAGTCGTAACGTGAAGCCGAGTGGGAGGCTGGAACAGGAAGGAAAACTGTTTACAACTCAAGATTCCGTGAGGTTCAGTGATAGAAATATAAAAAATCACATCACTTTTCAGAGATTTCACAACATTAACATATCAGTTAGTAAATCACTTTTCTGTCAATTTTTTTTGTCCAGATTTTTAAAATACTACAATTACTCGAAAACTTTTAAGGAGGTTTTTTCTGCTCATTTAATTATTACATTTTGTATACATTCAATAAAAAGTAGTCAAACGTTAAAAAAACATAAAAAATACAAAAAATAAATAAAAACAATTGCAAAAAACCTGCATTTCATTTTAGAATACATCAAATAAAAATAACGCAACGTATAAACTTAAGTTCAATCCTTAAGGGACTGGACTCTGCATTGGAAAGTCATAAGTTCAAATCCCAGCACCATTAAGCTGCCAGTGATCAAAGCCGTTAACCCTTAACTACAGGTCTCTCTGGTACGTGTTATTCGCGGTGTCTCGTTTGTGTTGAATTTGTGACCCCATGGCTAAGAAGAAAAATCCTACTGCTAGTTTTGGTGCTACTAAACGCCATCGTTGGAAGAGAAGGTGGCTATGATGATCAGAAAAGGGTGATGGGTTTGCTGGCATCGAGTAGAACTTTCTTTACCTTCAATTCAATTCAAGTCAAGTCAAGTTTATTTGTATAGCGCTTTTCACAACAGACATTGTCTCAAAGCAGCTTTACAGAAATCAACAAGTCGTGGCAACTGTGGCAAGAAAAAACTACCTTAGATGTAATGAGGAAGAAACCTTGAGAGGAACCAGACTCAAAAGGGGAACCCATCCTCATTTGGGTGACATCAAGAGTTTGATCATAAATCTTTCAACAATACAGAACACTGGAGAGTGAGAACTAACATGAGCACTGGAGTATAAGATTATAAGTAAATGTTCTTTCTATAGTCTTTGGTATAAAAGTAGGAGCTACTGAGCTCAACATTTGTGATCATTCAATGAATTCAATAAAAATGTACAAACAAATTCGAAAAATACAGTAAAATGTGAAACCATTGAGCGGCTTATTGTATTAGTGTCGTTATAGGGGTTTATGGGGTATCAGTGTCTCGGGTTTATTCAACTTGAGACTCTTGGAATGAACTAAGAATGTAAGGCGAGGTACGTTTGTTTGGCTCTACATGTTCCACTCTTCCACTCTGGTCAATTTCTTAGCTGCTTTTGTTGACATTCCACACTTCCAATACTCTGTTTTAGTTCATGTGAATCAGTATATCAGTGAATACAGGTGGATGATAACTACTTTAACATTTTCAGTCATAAGTCCCCATGAAAACATTTTTTCCATTCGGTTTAAAGCGCCATTATACAATGTTTTCCCCCTCACATCGCACATGACCTGAAAATAACCCTTACACGTTCATCACGTGGTACCTCAGTGAAAACATGAACTCGACAATGCATTCAGAAGTCAGATAGATACACCACAGTACATCCAGATAAAACAAAAAAAAAAAAAATAGCCCAAGATCCTTTGTAGGAACTCACATATCTGGAGCCTTTCCATGTTCTCCAGGGACACCAGGTCCTGTTCACCAACCGCAGCACTGACACCCTCAGCCAGTCCCTTCAAAGCTGTAGGAGAGGAGGGGTGGGTCCACACCACCAAAACTCTATCTCCCTGCTTCAGTCCCAGATCTGCCATGACCACCTGCCGACAAAAACAGTTATTATATTAGTGACTAACACAAGACAGTGGACACTGACTCAGCAGAAACTGACTGTGGTTTGTCATGAGTCATGCTATCAGCTAAACAGACATACTGTGTTTTATTGTTAATTTATATACATAGTGTTCCCCAAACATAGTGGGCTATGCATGCCAGGACCACCTTCAATGTTGACTTTATGAGGAAAGGTTGGTAGACGCCCATTTCTCGGTTGGTCCACTATATCAGTAAATGCAGGTATGATACTAACTTTTGAACGTTTTGCACAGTCATGTGACACGTTTAAAAGAGTCCTAACACTGAGACAACCAGGTAACTGTAGATTTTGTCTTTTTTATCCCCGTTTTTTGATTTTCCACTTGAATGATAGAACAAAAAATCCTACTTTTTTTAACTGGGGTGGTTTTTGTTTTGGTTGGTGAACTTTTGATATCCATTTGTCACCTTCACTCACGTGGGTTCCTACTCACAGGATTATTATTTTTATATATAGATTACCATTGAATTTCTGAATTAAAGACAAATTTGGAAAAGATTTGAAAAATCACGTGACGAATCGCGTTTTATTTTAAATGCTGAAAGTTGATTCTACAATAACCTTGTCTTGGATGTTGAATGTGACGTAATATCAGCAAACAAACAAAAAAAACGTTTATTAAACATATTATAAAGATATCCACGTATGAGATAGTTTAATATATATATTCATAAAGAAAAAATCCATAGTACTTACAAAGTTTTCTTATCAAATATTATCCGGACTCAGAACCCAAATCGGCGTCGTTACTCTATGATCCGACTTATTCACTCGTCGCGATATGATGACGCTTTCGTTGCTAACCTTAGCATGCTAGCCGGTTTTGGCTAGTCGCGTAAAAAATCGATTTGTCTTTTTTTTATGTATTATGAGCGTGGTAATAGTAGCAAAACTAGTAGAAATAGTAGAAAAATAACGCTCTGTTTAATTGCTTTCGTATTGTAGCAAACGACGCTAGCCTCGGTTGCTGGAGTCGCGCCTTGATGGCGTCACCGCGGCTCACGCTATTATGCTAAAAAGGACGCGTCTCGGTGCACGGCGGTTATGGCGGCGCTGGTTCGAGGCCTGCGCGCTGGAAGAGCTCTATGGGGCATCGGCAGCGGTAAGCCGGGCATTGCGAGTCGCTTTCTGTCCCGATGGTTTTAGCATATTAAGGCTTTCTTTCCTTTTCTGATAAGAACTCGTCTCGCTCTTTGCTTGCTGTTAGTGTGATGTGATCCATGTTGCAAGGTGACCTACATCTGAGTCTCAGTAACTTTATAAAGTTGATCGTATTGCTTGTGATCTGATTATAAAAGTTTGTAGATCATCAACTAGGATGCAACATGACCTGCATGAACAAACTGCAATGCAATACTAAAGTTATTCATTCGAAACCTTCACGTTTTGCACAACAACAACTTTCCAAAGTCGTGTTTTTAAAGCAGTAATTGAACTTTTGTCATCCCTGAAACGTCGTTCATCAACGTTTCAAACATGCTTGTGTGTGTTTTCAACTTTGCATGAAACCATCCTGTTAAATGTCAAAGTATTACCTATGCATTTTCCAGCAGTAGCGCTCCAGAGCAGACCTCATCCCCAATACCTCTCACTGACCAGAACCTTCCACCCTTCCGCCTTCCTCAAACTTACTGATGACCCCAAAGTTCACCAGAACACACCATCTCAGTCTGAACATGAACACCAGCAGACCCAGGATTCAGGAACCGGTCAGACGTTTTGCTCCACAGAGCAACCCTGTGCTCCTGACACTCAGCAGGAGGAACTTCAGTCTAACACCAGGTTAGAAAGTCCACCATGCAGCAGCTTGACTATGGCAGATTCGCACCAGGGTCTATTTTTTTCACAATTATCTATTTTTTAATCAGGATCTACTGTACAGCCGTTTGCATTCATGTCTGTAAAATAAAAAGAATACACAGCTGTCAGTAGCTAAATACATTCACATGCATCTATTAATAAATACAATATTAAACCTGCTAAATAAATTGCTCACCTGCCAAAAATTAATAAATACAATAATAATAATAATAATAATAATAATAAATTAATAAATACAATAATAATAATAATAATAATAATAATAATAATAAATTAATAAATACAATAATAATAATAATAATAATAAATCAATAAATAAAATACTACTAATAATAAATTAATAAATACAATAATAATAAATTATTGCATAGGGCTGCAACAACTATTTGGAAAATGAATGCTTATGCATTTGTTTTTTCCTATTTTTTATGAAGTCTGTTAGTTTGCGGTGCTTCTCTTTTCTCTTTTTATAGCATTTGTCTACTACAACAATAAATGTTTTAATACGTGATTTACTGCGGCTTTACTACATTCAAATCCATGTTTTTAATGTTTGTATATTTAATTTATGCATATCATTTAATTATACTAAATTAAATGCTGTATTCAGATGCTTACATCATCACAACTGCTTTTTTTTTTTTTTACGATTATTTTAAACATAGTTGTTAATTATCATTAAAAACAATACAAATGCTGATTTAAATTTGTATTGTATAATTATTTTTTTTTTTATATATATAAACAGAAACCGCATGAGCGACTTTGTTTAAAGGAGAAATCCCTCATGAGACAAGCAGCTACTATAAGCTTTAAAATGTCTAAATTAAAGATGTGGCTTTTTCATTTTTTCATATATTTTTTTTTTTTAAGTACACTTTTGTACATAAATACCTTGAATTAGTGTTTTATAGTTATAATAAGCAAACCATCTAAATAAAAATGTAAAAAAAATTATCATTCATTGCAGCCCTACTCTTGTGCCAATCTGATAAATTAAATCTTGTGAAAAAATAAATTTTCTGTTTAATAAAATTACAAGCAACTATCATTAAATCAATTATTCAAATAAATTAAATCAATAAATGAAAAACACTGGCTAATAAAAAATAAAGTGAATAAAAAAATACATTTTACTGTCCTGTAAATAAATAAAAAAAATTGCTATCTTGTGTATAAAAAATGCCCTGCCAATAAAAAAGAAAAGTTGCTATTATTAGATTAAAAAAATAAATGTAATTCTCATGCTGATAAACAAAGCAATTTTTGTTCTTTTTTTAATGGCATATTTTTGTCAGTCATGCCAATAAAAAACCCTTAAAATAAATACAATAAGAAGTAAATAATGAGGCTTTATTACTGGTCTTCGGTTCTATCCATGTTGTGTTAGTTATCAGGATCAGGGCGGTGAGCAGGCGGAGGATTATGAGACGGAGGAGCAGCTGCAGGCTCGCATCCTCAACGCTGCGCTGGAGTTTGTTCCTGAACACGGCTGGACACTGGAAGCCGTCGCTGCAGGAGCCGAGGTGTGTCCACGATGTCATGATACGATTGGTACCAAAAGCTTTGCGGAGTATTTAACTGTCTGTCCTTCTTTTTTTTGTGCTGTAATTCAGACTCTCGGCTTGTCTGGTGCCTCAGCCGGTATGTTTAATAACGGCGCAGGAGATCTGGTGATACACTTCATCAGCCAGTGCAACTCTCAGCTCGCAGACATTCTGGCTGAGCAAAATAACCAGGTCCAGCTTGGACAAGCAGAGTGAGTATCTTTGTGTGTTTAAGTTCGAAGTAGCCCTCGGATGTATTTGAAGCAGGTTATAGAAGAACATCGAGCAAAAAGTCACTCGAGGGTTGCCGTGGTAATGTAGCAGTACCAGACTTGGTAGAAAAATGACGGTTCACATAAAAATGTGCTCTCATCTGATGTTTTTGTGGTACAGATTTCTAGCTTGGTGTCTTTCAGAAAGAAGGCGACAGCCGAGTTCCTGAAGGATGCAGTTGAGATCCGCCTCCGGATGCTGATTCCCTACATAGACACCTGGCCACAGGTGATTTTTTGCAAATGTATAAAATAAAATTCACATGTACACAAGCATTTACAGCCTTTGCCACGACACTCAAAATTGAGCTCAGGTGCATCCTGTTTCCACTGATCATCCTTGAGATGTTTCTACAACTTGATTGGAGTCCAACTGTGGGGAAATTCCGTTAATTGGACATGATACGGAAATGCACACGTGTTTATATGAGGTTTCGGTCAAAATGAATTTAATCTGTTTTGGAATAAATGTGAACACTTTCCAGAGGCACTGCGGATCGTAAATGTTTGTGTTTATATATAATATATGGCTTTGTAGGCAATGAGTGTACTTCTGCTACCTCACAACATCCCAGACAGTCTCAAGCACCTCTCCATCATGGTGGATGACATCTGGTACTACGCAGGAGATCGCTCCACAGATGTGAGTCTTCCCCCTCCCCCTTATTCTCTCTTCCTTACACACACTCTTCCACTGTAGCTCTCAATACTCTCTTTTCCTCTCTCTTGCTCTCTCTCATATTGTTGTATGTATATGAGAGAGAGAGCGCAAGCAAGATTTGGATGGAGAATGTAAGAGAAATATATAGCTGATGGATGGATGGATGGATGGAGAGAGAGAGAGAGAGAGAGAGAGAGAGAGAGAGAGAGAGAGAGAGGAGAGAGGATGGATAAGGGTAGGTAGATAAACGTGTTTGAATGGAGGGATGGATGGATGAGAGCTATAGCTAGATATTTCAGAACAGTAGCATGATTACCTCTGCTCTTCTCCTCCTGATCTTTTAGCTTAACTGGTACTCGCGACGCGCAGCATTAACGGGAATCTACAACACCACGGAGCTTGTGATGCTGCAGGACACGTCCCCTGACTTTGAGCAGACTTGGACCTTCCTTAACAACCGTATCCAGGACGTGGTTACCGTAGCGAACGCGGCTAAACAGGTACTGAGTAATTTCCTGAACTGTGACTGACTTTCTGATAACGTCTGGTTTCTCACTCAGCCTGTTATGTTGTAGGTGCAGTCAACAGGAGAGGCTGTAGTTCAGGGCTTGATGGGTGCTGCGGTCACAGTAAGCGACCATTTACAGTATTGTGGTGTTCGATAGATAGATAGATAGATAGATAGATAGATAGATAGATAGATAGATAGATATAGATTGTGTGTGTAAGGTGTTGCGTTTTCTCATTTAGAACATTGTGCATGCAATTTGTTTGTACAAAAAAGTAAAATCTAATCTAAAAGTAAGCATGTAGATGTGTGAAGGTTGAAAAGTACATGATACACCGGCGTTATTTTTTTAATTTTTTTCCTTCTTCCCCTCCCTTATCCCCCCACCCTCTGCAGCT
The DNA here is from genome assembly GCF_014805685.1 of Silurus meridionalis. Classification (NCBI taxonomy): domain Eukaryota; kingdom Metazoa; phylum Chordata; class Actinopteri; order Siluriformes; family Siluridae; genus Silurus; species Silurus meridionalis. Next base: position 24,023,971 of record NC_060888.1, on the reverse strand, counting down.
GAAGAACCTCACAGGGTTGAACCAGAGAAGATAAACCAGTCCTCCATTTCATCTACCCTTCATCTGTCATGCTCTTCTGCCGCAACGCATCTGATCATTCTCCATCGCGAGTCTCTTTAGTCACTTTGCTGTTAGTTTGGATTAAATTATTTAATTTGTGCTCTTCAGTCACATTAATAGGCTTCGTGTGCCAAAGCTCTCGAGTATGACTGATCTGTATTCTCCAGCTCTGCACCTCTACTATAATCGAACTAATTGAAAATTCACATGCTTCTAAATACAGTGAAAGGTGTGTTTTAGGTGTGCAATATTCAGTAGAGCAGGTTGATCTGTCCCGATTCCGACCCTGTTCACGAGTTTTTGTTTTGCTTTCTGTATAAACTTTGCAGAACAATAAATGTTTATTATACTTGAAATTAAAGTTTTCATTAAACATTTGGGATTGGTTTCTTCATTAATGCAACAAAGCTATTTCTTATGTATAAAAACCTCTCTGTGCATTCCTCTGTCTGTCCAGTCCTCTCTGTCTACTTGTCTGTCCATTCCTTTACCTGTCTCTCTGGCTGTCCATTCCTTAACCTCTCTGTACATCTCTTTATCTGTCTGCATTCCTCTGTGTTTGTCCATTTCTCTATATATTGATTGCTCGCCTGTAATTTGTATTATGCTGCTCGGTGGATTCACAAAATAAGAATGTCATTGTATTGTGTAACAGACTCTACACTGTGTGTGTGTGTGTGTGTGTGTGTGTGGAGAGAAGAATAAAATCAAATGGGGACTTTTTTTTTTTTTATATATATATTTTTTTACATTGTTAGCAAATATTAATAGAATATCAAGAAAATGCAAAATAAGTCACATTCACGTTGCATTTCAGTATAGTATGTATTATAACGCCTCATTATTTTAATAATCTCTTTATTATACTTATGCAGTTCGCTAATAGCGCTAGAATAGTTTTTATACTAACCGGAAGTACGTGTAAGCATTAACCCGGAAATAAACACATGCCGCCCTATAGGACCAAAGAAGCGGCAGTGAATGTTATTGTCGCGGTGCAGCGCTGATTTCTGTTCGCTATAAAACGCTGTATTGACTTTGGTTTTTACGCGTTTAATATTTATTTCCGTTTGGTTATAATCGAGGATGCCGTATGCCAACCAGCCAACAGTAAAAATCACAGAGCTGACGGACGAAAATGTGAAGTTTGTGATCGAGAACACGGACTTGGCGTGAGTGCGCGCTAGCTGAGACCGCTAGCTAAAGATGCTACATCACTGCTAGGGTCATAAATACAACCTCATTGTTTACACAGAAACAAAATGTAGTTTAGCATAAACCAGACGTTCAAATAGTAACGTTGTGCAAATGAAGGGCAGATAAATATGTAAATATTTGCAAAACATATAAATATAAAGGCTCCAGTCAGTGACAAATAGTAAGAATGAATGAACAGAAATTAATGAATGATTGAATATGTGTGTATTAAAATGTAGATAAATAGATAGAAACTAAGTACTATTCAACATTTAACATTTATTATTATTTATTTTCAGCATTATAAGAATTGACACATCCAAAGTATGATATAATAAACAAAGACATGTTTAATAATCCTGAATATGTTTTACATTTTCGATTGTCCAAAGTAACTATTTAGCTTGAGATCATCAGATTCATGAGGTAGTCACCTGGAATAGTTTGCAGTTCACAGTTGCGCTATGTCAAGACTTAATTTGTGACAGTTGTTAGCTGTACAAGTGCAACTACTTTACAAATCTATGTTATCCTCAGTGAGTCAAGAGAGAAAACAGTACATAACTTTAAGAAGTGCAGTCTCCAAAACCGTCAATCGCTCTGATGAAACAGGCTCTAATGAGTACCATCCCAGAAAAGAAAGACAGAGAGCTACCTCTGCTGCACAGAATAAATCGATTAGAATTTCCAGCCTCAGAAACGTCCGATTTACATAAATGCTCCTTGGAGCTCAAGTGGCAGACATATTTCAACATTCACTATTCAGACGAGACTGCACCAGTCTGTGGAAGAAGACTTGTTCTTCGTAAGAACAACAAGCAGACGAGACATGCTTGGCCCAAAAACACAAAGAATGGATGTTCAGAACATTACATTGTAGAACAGTAAAAAATCTATCCGCTGTGTCTTTGTTAGACGTGCATAAGGTGAACAGACGGTTCCTGAATGTGTTGTAATCACTGTGAAACATGTAGGACGATGTGTGATGGTTTTAAAGGTGCTGGTGATTTAGTCAAAATTGAAGGAAACACCACAGCATTTTGCACATTTTGACATGCCATCCCATCTGGTTTGCACTTAGTGGACCATACTTTATTTTCCAACAGGACAATCACCCCAAACACACCTTTAGGTTATGTAAGAGCTCTTTATTCAAGAAGGAGAGTGAAAGGAGTGTGCATCAGATGCCCCAGCCTCCATAGTCATCCAATCTAAAATCCAGTTTAGATGGTAGGGATGAGTTGGACCTCAGAGTGAAGGAAAAGCAACCAACAAGCACTCAACACCTCTGGGAAATCCCTAAGAATGTTGGAAAACCATTCCAGGGGACTACCTCATGAGGTTGTCTGAGAGAATGCCTTTGTCTTCAAATCAAAAGGCTGCTACTTTGAAGAATCGAAAATATATTCTGGACTTTTGCAGTCTGACTGTTGGGGAACGCACTTCTTTGCTGAAAGCAGGAGGGTGAAGAGTGTGTGAGGGGTATGTGTGGTGTCAGATACAGTGCTTGTGACTCTGTACATATGAGTTGTTGTTTTTTCCTGTTCTGTTTTTGAAAACAGGGTTGCGAACTCCATCAGGCGAGTGTTTATGTCTGAGGTACCAACCATTGGTGAGAGTCATCACTTTAAATCAGAAATCATCTCTGATTTGTTTAGCATGCTCTAACCAAACAAACGTTTTTTTTTTCCACGTTTTAAGCAATCGACTGGGTTCAGATCGACGCCAATTCATCGGTTCTCCACGATGAGTTCATTGCACACAGAGTGGGTGTGTGTCTGCTTTTCACTTCTTTTCCAAATCTTTTCTTCCTCCTGATGCTTTCATCATGACCATGTGTATGATCAGTAATGATGTGTTTTACTCTTTCAGGACTCATTCCACTGACCAGCGATGACATCGTGGACAAAATGCAGTACTCCAGGGTGAGTTTATTGGTATAGAAAGAAGACATTCCTAAGTGCTACTGGAAGTTTGTGTAGTGCAAATCTTTCTACACGATTGCCCTGCGTTCTCTGTTAGGACTGCACGTGCGACGATTTCTGTCCAGAATGCTCAGTGGAACTCACCCTGGACGTGAGATGCACCGAAGACCAGACGCGTCACGTGACATCGCGGGACCTGCTCTCTAATAACCCCAGAGTTATTCCTGTGAGTCGCAGTAACCTGAACAAACCTCTTTTCCCACCATACACACACAGATATGTGTTTTTGTTTTATATACACACACTAACAGAAAGCTTGTTCTTTTCCTTTCTTCAGGTAACCTCAAGAAGTCGAGATAACGACCCTAATGACTACGTAGAGCAGGATGGTGAGGATCCCGGCTCTCTCTTTCACATCAGAGACTCTGTAAAGCACTGAGCTGGAAATTTTATGAGCTGAGCCACTGAATGCCTTTAGTTCCGCACCCTCTTTCCATAAACATTGTGTGGCTGCTGGTACATTTAAGTCTGTTTTGGCTTGACCTTTGAATCCCCGTCTTTATCTTGATTCCAGACATCCTGCTGGTGAAGCTACGAAAGGGTCAGGAGCTCCGTCTCCGAGCGTATGCCAAGAAGGGCTTCGGCAAGGAACACGCCAAGTGGAACCCAACAGCAGGGGTGGCCTTTGAGTACGACCCAGACAATGCTCTGAGACACACGGTGTACCCCCGTCCTGAGGAATGGTACGTGCCTTTTTTTATATCCCGAAAATTTTACCATTAGCTTTACGGGTGCAGCTTTACCACTAGGGTTGCAAAGGGGTGGAACATTTCCAAGTCTTTCCATCGGATCTTCATCTGGGGAATTTTGGAAATAGTTGGAAACTCAGGAATTTATTTTCATTAACCATATATATATATATATATATATATATATATATATATATATATATATATATATATATATATACACTGTAATTTCCAAACTAATAAACGCACCCATATATAAGCCGCACCCACCCCCAGTGTCTACACTAAAACTAATGAACTTTACACAGGCTTTAACGAAAGACAGTGTCTGTTACACGGCTTGTATCTAAACAGTAGCCTACCAAGAAAGTCATTGTTCACTGTCTTCCTGCTTCCTTACACAACAATTTCTCTCAAAAGTTTTTCTTTTGGCATCGTCATGTGTTTAAAAATTACCATCAGTGAAGCTTTTCTCCCGATGCCGTGCAGCTCAGAACACAGGTGAAGTGTGTTTTTTCATGCCCGGTTGTTTTCAGCGCGATGAATGATTCGCATTTCCTGTAGACAGTCCGAGTGAGCGGCAGATCAAACGTCAGAGGAATCTTATCCATATTTATGATGTGGTGCGGCCCGATTCAGTGGGAGCGCATCTGATTTAATATAAAGAGTTTCATTGGTTCACCTGAACCCGTTCGGAAATTTCAATGGTCTAATGTTTTTGGGCTCAGTTTTTTGGCTTGAAGCTTGTGAAACTGGGAAAAACTCAGGAAAAATCCATAAATTAGCCGCTTCATTGTTTAAGCCGCGGAGTTCAAAGTGTGGGGAAAAAAGTAGCGACTTATAGTCCGGAAAATATGATAATTGCATCATATATAAAACTGGGAAATGACATTTCTGACTTTGATGTAATTGTTAGTAATATTTGTTGCACTATTTGTGTAATAGCTTACACACAGCACAAGGAAGTTTTAAACATGGATGTAATATTTCTGTCATTTACGAATAATTTTTTCTTTTTCCAAGAATTGATGTGTGTTATTAGGAGTGTAAGGGTACACAAGATTCACAGTTCGGTACGGACCTCGGTTTTTAAGTCACGGTTCGGTTAAATTTCGGTCCCGTCAGAGGGAAGAAACTCGAAACACAAAATTGCTTGTATTTTCTTTTTATTAACAAAGTTTATTATTAATAATATTTGTGATCAACATTTGAACAGTTGACATTTTTAAAAACAATTAGAATCTTGGTGAAATAATATATACCCCATTTGGGTTATACAGATGTGTATGTAAGAGTGTGTGTGTGTGTGAGATTTACAATGAAATATAAATATTTTATATCTACTTAACTGTTTTATTTATTTCAGCATACTTTAACAAATGTCTTCATTCCTTCCACCCTTCATTCCTCCACTCCCTCGAATATGCGCAATTGGCAGGATTTTCTTCTTTTAAAAGAAACGATTGAAGATGGACATAAATCGCTAAAGAGTCAATAGTGTTAGCATTAGCCGCTAACCAGGAAGTGGATTAAGTAGCCACAGTGACACTACACTAACTCAAATTTATTTTTACCCCTAGCATTGTTGTGTATGTTTAAAAGTTTAAAAATATGAATAATAAATTAAAAATAAATGCTGAAATCGCATGTGTGAAATCGAAAAGTGCGAGGCGGAGATTACAAAAAATTTGCGGTCCGCCACTTAATACGTTCCTGAGGAAACTCGGATTTAACTATGTTGTGCATGTGAAAAGGAACCGAACCGAAACCGACCCGAAAAGCCCTGAAGCAGAATATTTCAGTACGAATACGTTTACCGTTACACCCCTAGTGTTTTGTTATGGAGGAACGCACAGTGCATGTAGGGGGCGTGGCCTCAGCAGCCCTTCAGTAAGTGTGCATGTGATTTGATGAATGTGCAGGGAAGACATTCAAAAGGTTCCTTGTTATTGGCTAACCTGCAATTTTGTACATTTCCAGTTAATTCACATAAATTCCCGGTGAAAGTTTACAGTCTTGAAAATACCTGGAATTTTGCAGCCCTATTTACCACGGAATATAACAAAGCACCGGCATTCAGCAGTTACTATAGAAACGCATTACAACGAGCATGTTAGAATAAAACCAATTTGCCTTGTAGCTGCAACTTCTGTCAGAGCTGCTGTGATAGAATGAATCAACACCTTTTGACCAATCACATTCAAGAATTCATCAGTATTTCTTTTTGTTATTTTTTTGCAGGCCGAAGAGCGAGTACTCTGAGCTTGAGGAGGAGGAAGTCCAAGCTCCATATGACCCCAATGGCAAACCAGAGAGGTACATGTATTATGTAATGTAGGAACAGATCCCTTCCAATCAATTCATTCAATAAATCCTTCCTTTCAGTCAGTCTATCCCTCCATCCAAGTTATCCAATTCATTATAAATTTTTATTTTAACAATTAATTATTCATTCAATTAATCTATATATTCATCCATGGATCATTCCATTCCATCTCTTCAATCTATCCTTTCATCCAATTGGTCCATCTATCCAAGGTCTTTCTACCTAAACTACTCATTCAATGATCAATCTAATCCGTCTTTCCATCCGATTGGTCCATTCATTTGGTCGATCTAAAGATTATCTACCTAATCCATTCATCCATTGAACATTCCAATTTATCCCTCTATCCAATCTATTCCATTCATTCAATCAATTAAATCATTATACAGTAGTCCGTTATGTAGAACTGGAGATGATCATTGCCCACACTGTGATGGACGGGTGTCCACAAACGTTTAGCCACACAGTGTATGTTTTATTGTAAGTTTTATTTATAATCCAGTCTGACGCTTAATATACAAACTCGAAACGTACACGACGTGTAACGCGTCTCGGTTTCTCCACAGGTTTTACTATAATGTGGAGTCGTGCGGTTCTCTCCGGCCCGAGACGATCGTGATGTCTGCTCTGGCTGTGCTCAAGAAGAAGCTGAGCGACCTACAGACGCAGCTGAGCCACGAGATCCAGAGCGACGTCCTCACCATCAATTAGACAGAGAGAGAGAATTTGTTGAGATGTTGTACAGCACAGGAAGTGGGTTTATATATTTTTTACTTATTACTGACGAATCCGTAAAATAAATTGTCTTGACGTATACAAAAACGATTCCAAATGAATTCTTTTCACAATTATGAGGGAATAAAATGGGAAGATTGTATGTTTGGAGGTACTGAGAGGATTGAGATCAGGAAATACTGCTACAAAAAAAGGTGGGGGGGATTTTGAGCAGATTGTGACAATGCTACGGTTAGCATGCAACACAAAGTGTTTGTAGACACCGAGCATCAGGTTCGTATGTGCTTTCTGAACATCTCATTCCAGATGTGCTGTTATAATAAGCGCCACTCTTCTGGGAAGGCTTTGCATGAGATTCTGCGGTTCGACGGATCCGTTTATTCAGGAAGAAGAGCCGAAGTGAAATCGGATCAGGCTCTGATGTTGGTCGACGAGGTTCAGGATTCTGGGGGACCCTCTTCCGCTCCACCCTTCACTTCACACACCGTCTTCATGGAGCTCAGTTTGTGCACAGAGGTGTTGACATGCTGGAAGTGTGTTCGTATCTGTATTATTGGAGGGAAATTGTAATTCTACAGCACACTAAAACACTACAGTTTTGTGCTTCGACATTTTTATTTATGGCATTTGGCAGATGCACTTTACATCCACATCTGTATTTGAGGGTAAATGATTTTGGTCAGCAGCTCAGTTCCTACAGTTAAAATTTTGTATGTCTCAGTGAAACTATTGCGATGCATTGTGCCTTAAAGCACATGATTCATGAATTTCCACTCTGGGATGGGATCAATAAATTCAATCGATCAATCATATATCCGTTCTAAACATGCGCTTCTGACTTTAAATCCTCTCTGCACTTCCGGGATACAAGCACATGGCAAAAAGACTACATGTAAATGTAAAAGAAAAAAAAGACCACCAGGGGGCAGCACAGAACAACCTTATTTCAATTACTAACCAAAAGGCGTTAAGTGGAAAAACTTTTTGAGTCTGGAAACAAAAAACGATTTAATGTGATTCTTCTGAAATCCATCACATTTATCTAGACTAAGTGTTTGTTTTTATTTTCCTAAAGGCCACCACTCACATCACATGAAAGTCATTTTACTTGTATATTTACATGTATATTACATAAAAGCAAAACTTTTTTCTTTCACTCCACGAGGCGTTTTTAAAGCTGGGGTTGGAGCGGAGGTTCGGCCACACAGCCCACCTGAAGCACAGATGGTCAAGGGCATAAGAAGTGGCAGCTTGGCAATACTGGGATTTGAACCCTAACCACCCTTCTGAAAACAGTAACCTGAGATACCACTTCCCATGAAACCCATTCACATTTGTTACACATCAGACTGTACAATATTCCTTTCATTCTACATGTATGGCGTTTGGCAGACACCCTTATCCAGAGCAACAGAGTTCTCTCATTTATCCGACGGAACAGTCGATGGCCTTGATCAAGTTTTAATCAGAAGTTCACTGTATTAACCACTGAGCTGCTTTTTCCTGCTTTGGTCCTCTGTACAAGTTTAGGATCTAGAGGACAAGTCAGCCAAAATGAATCAAATGTATCATCAGCACAACATTGAACAAAACAAAGTGTGTGAAGATTCTTCTTGTACAACCAACGATAAGAAATTTCCGAATGTCACGAAGTTATGCTTCAGAGAGATTAAATGTTACTCTCCCTCTCACACACACACACACACACAGACATGAATCCACCTGGAAAGGAATCATTTTCCGAATCAGAAGAGGTCCGAGACCCGATTTGTGTGCGATCTCTGGTTCGTAAATCATTCACACGACACATGGAAATTTTATCTTCGTCTTTTAATTACAGGATCTAAAAGAAGCAGGTGACAGCCATTAGCTCAATATTTTAATATTTTTCTATTTCACTGAGACCTATATATAAATTCTCGATTGGTTGAAATAGCATTGATATACTGTACGTGGAATACTGGCAAAACCGGACCCCACTTTTGAAAGAAAACGACACCCCGAAAAAACAAACAACCAAAAAAAAAAAGTTTCCCTTAAGAGTGTGTATTGCTTCTTAACCGATATCACATACATTTTTTTTGGCACACCACAAATCAGTTAAATGTCATAAAAATCTCAAATATTTCTATAAATCTTTAAAATACTGTGCTGTTTTTCTTTTCTCCTAAAATAAGCTATATAGAGATGATCGATAACTCTAACTCCTCTAAGGTAGAGATAAGCAAACATGTTGCTGCACTTTTTCACTGCATACTTACACCGCTGTGGGTTTCAACTGTCCTCTGTTACCCTCACTCAGTTCACTCACACACACACACACACACACACACACACACACACACACACACACACAGAGGACACTCAAGGTAAAAAAAAAAGACGAACTGTAGGACGCTGCTGGAGATGATCACAATCATCACTGGAAAGGATCATCATCTGAACAGCGTACGTGACTTTTGTGACTAAAACCAAGTTTGATAAATGTGGAGATGATTTCCGTCTGATTTATCGTGTGTCCAAGATCATATCTGATTGGACTTTAGCTCTGATAGCTGTCATTGTCTCTCCGAAAATGTCTGTGGTTCATATTTAAAGCAAAACTCCACCCTGATACTCGCTGAAGATTCAAATGGTGCTGTTTTTTTATGATGATGCTGGTGATGATTTGATGCACACTTTAACACGGAGGTGGACGGAGACGGGGGACGGGACGTAATCGTTACCACGTTATCATGCTCGCCATTTTGTAGTGTAAAATCCAATGATGTTGATTCGCCTACATGATACAGTTGTGTAGGTGAGGCGGTCCGAGTTGGGATCTGTGCAGGACCCTCGAGTTCTTCCACTCCAACCTTCACACACCATGTCTTCATGGAGTTCACGTTGTCCTTTTGTCCACTAGGTGCTAAAACATTAGATCCTCTTAGAAAGAACTGCATATGGGTGTGATGGTCAGGTGAGGACAGAAGATTGTAGATTAAAATAGTTTGTATATTAGAGTTTAAAGTTTGTTATCCCATTGAACACTCTCTGCTGAAGTTGATTGTCATATTGTAACGAGAAATCCAACAATGCTGGTGCTGGTGACCGACTCCAAAGATCCAGAATCCTTCATGCAGTTGCTCTGAGTTGGTGATCTGTGAGCTTGATGGCTTTAATAACGGTATTAACGTCAGTTGAATCGTGGGAAATGGAACAGTTTGTACGGCTGTGTAGACGGGAGATCGGGACTTTTTAGGTATTTAGGTAGAAAATAAAGCAAGGGTTAAATCCTGCTGCGATTCTGATGACACGTCCCAGTAAAACAAAAAAACACAAAAAGCCCATGAATTTCCATGTAACTGAAGATCATACAGGGTGGAGTTTTCCTTCACGCTAGCACTTTGTTACAAAACAGAACATTGCATCCATTATGCACTGTAGGAATTGATCAAATATTCTATTGATTAAGTGATTAAATATTTCTCACTGATGGCCAACGTTTGAGGTTCTGAGCGACTGCTAGAGAGCCGACACAGAGCTTAGGAGAAAGTTCCTTAAAGAGCAACTCCAGCATTTAGTTTCCTGTTTGTCTCGCCCCTGTCTGTTAGTCGCCCTGATGTGAGGACACCAACAGTCCCTCAATCTGTTGACGACTTTGTTTCCTTGGCAGCACGTAATGACTGTAACACTTTGCCTGTTCTTTAACACACACAATGTTTTACTTCAACGTGTTTAAGTGCGACGTGATGAAGGATAAGTGTTAAAGATCACTGGACGGCTACTATTTTCTGCATATACCTTTCTAGTGATGTGATGGCCACATTACAGATGATCTACACTATATATGTTGAGAGCTGAAGCTCCGAATTCTGATGAATGAACGCATGAGTTGTGGGCCGCCTGAATTGAATAGTTTAACCTGCACTAGAGGTGGTTTTATTTTAGTGCCGTTCCCTAATGTGACCAATCCCACCCACTCCTGCAGTTATTTCTCTTTGTACAGTGTAGTCTGAAATGACATGGACAAACCACACACAAGATATATAATTTATGGACAAAAGTGTTGGGATACCTGACTGTTCTCCAAACAAAGATGGAGACACACAGTTGTACAGAATGTCTTCGGATGCAGTAGTATTACATTTTCCCTTCACTCAAACTAGCAGATCTGAACCCTCTCCAGCAATGCCTCTGTGCACAAAGCCAGCTCCATGAAGATACGCCTTACATGCGTTAGAGAGGAGATCTTAAGAAGTCTGCTATAGAGCTCTAACCCTACTGAACACCTTGGGGATGAATTGGAACACTGACTAGACCCCCAAGCCTCCTCAACCTATCAGTACCTGATATATATATACATACAGTTCAACCTCGATACTCGCGGGGGTTACGTTCTATGACCCCTCGTGAGTAACAAAAAATGGCGAAGTTTTGACTCTCCTTTTGATGGTTCCTTTTTCAGGGGGACTTTTGTACTGTACTGTTAACTCGACAAAATAAAGGTTTTTTTACTATCAGTCTGGTTCCGAACGAAAAGTCGCGAACTATCGAGGTCGCGAGTATCGAGGTTCCACTGTATATATATAATATAATTGAATATTCAGGACTAGTTCTTGGTTACTAGATTATGCAGACCTGCGTGTACTCACACTGTTCACTGTTACATTTTTTGTCAAATCCTTTTCACTGGAGACACTTTGATTTGCGATATCATGGATTGTAAAATGTTCCTGACATTCTTGCAGAGCATATCGTCATAAAAAAATATTTATACTACATTATAAAATCAAAGCAGTCTTTTCTAGAGGTCTAAGACTTTCTGACCCAACTGGTCATATATTCAAATCTATTTTGTTGGCTCATTTTCCTAAAGATACGAGGTGGTATCAAAAAGTTCTAAGACTAGTATAGTAACATGCCATCAGATTACAGCACGAGGCTGCACGCACAATCACAGGGAGCACCGACCTTCGTAATTCAGTGTGCTGAAAGACACCTTTCTGTGTACAGAGGGAGTTGTGCGACTTTTGCTATTCTGACCACCTGCGTTACCACGTCTGCGATTCTGACCACGTGCACACCCCTTACACGCGAGTTTCTTGCCGGGAACCACGTGATCTCACTTCCACACCCACCCTATTCGCCCGATTTGGCTCCTGTGGACCCAAAGATGAAGATCCAGTTGTTTTGATCCAGTGTGAATTGCAGAAGGTGCTGGACACGTTTTGAAAAGAAGACTTTCAGGAAGTGGTAGGAACGCTGGGAGCGCTGTATTGCTGTGCATTGGGACTAATATGAAGGTGATAGTATGTAAACATAGATAAATAAAGTACTTTCTCGTAAACAGAGCGAGTCTCAAAACTTTTTGGAACCACCTCGTAACCGGTGACACAAACATAAATCCTACCCTTCCACATCCAACACAATCAGCTATTAATAAAAAAAACAAAGGAGATTTTGTTCCCTCCGTGAGGATCATGTCCTGGTGCCGAGCTTTGGGTAATGTCAAATATTTTTTAAGGCATTTGACACTACTGTATGTTACACTCATCTGCGAGGCGAATGACTTTCAAGTAAAAAACTAACCTACATGAACCACTGCAACAAAACAGAACTGCTCGATTGGTATGGCATGTTTGTGTCTGATTCACCTGCACACTGAGGTATTTTGATTGTGAGGAAATGAATAAGCTTTGCTCCCTGGATAAACTGACGTCACACACCTTGACTCCGAGGTCAGTTCTTGATACAGTACCATAGCAGAGCTTTTTTATGAAATCAGTGGAGTTGCTCTTTAAATAAACCTTTAACTCCTCAGCTTTATTTTTAGACAGCATTGTGGCTCACTTATTTGAAGCTGCCAAATGAATAAATATAAGCGAAAAAAAAAAAAAAAAATTCCTGAACGTAAAGCAAAAAAGGCATGATTATCCCATAACACAAACTTAAGACCAAAGCAGCACTGCAGGAATGAGTAATCTGTAAATCGTACATCTGAAAAAAGGGGGAAAAAAATTCAGTGCAGTTACAGATTGCCTAAAACAACAGCATGGGAAAAAAAGGGTTCACTCTCTTGCATTCGAATCACAAAGCAACTATAAAATATCTAGTAAACCGCTGACCGTTTTAGGTCGAGACAGAATATGTATGACGATGTTGCCTGCAGTAGAGGAAAGACACATTCAGGTCATTGGATCAAGTGTAGCCTTGTGTCTAACAGCTGTGTCCTGAGACATAAGGGACGTTTCTCTGAAGGCAACTCTTCAAACGTTCGAACGTAAATACGCTAAACCCGGCACGAACATCTTCGCTCCGGTAATCCAGTTAAATCAAATACTCGTCAGTCGTTGTCATGACAACCAAAGTAAAACAGCTGGAAGATGATCATAAAACGAAAAAGAACTAAACGAAAGCAAGTGGCAGGAATGCAGTCAAACCTCACAATGTGGAAGACATGTAATATCAGTAGATATTACACTGCAGAAAGACTTGAGTGATTTTGACCCATTCTGACAAGTACCTCATGTTTTACTGCATTCAAAGACATAAATATGGAAAAAGCATGATGTCTTTACACACACACACACACACACAAACACACACACACACACACACACATGCACATAAGTGACCCTTGACGTTTCTGGTCAAGATGCTTGGGTCATGAACATGTGAACTGAGGAACAGCTGGATACCAAAATGCGGTCATCTTGAAAAAAATCCATGTAGGTCCGGGTCAAATACGTAGAAGAAGGAAGGAAAAAAAAAAGCATGACTTTTCAGCCAATACTCAGACGATCCTTCCCTAGTTGCTGAAGAAATATTCTCTGGATAATTGTCTTAGCAAAGATAGAAAATGGAAGGCCAGCTCTGCTGGTTCTTCAGTTAATTTGCACGAGGCCTGAGTCCATAAAACCCAAAAACAGCAAAGAGCTCTGGTGTGTGTGTGTGAATGTGTGTGTGGGGACTGTACAGTGTGTTTGGCTTGACGTCGTCCATCACCGGCTGGAACTTTCATGTGAGAAGAGCTTTCTTGAAGAAAAATTTTCTTCAGGATGCAAGTGCTCCCTAGAAATCCTTTCCAGCTGACATGGAAAAAATCCCCAAGGTATTAAAATAAGCAAAAGAAAAATGAGTAAGGAACAAATGAAGCTCAAGAACCAAAAAACAATTGCTTGTGCTGTCCCACTCTCATCTGTCAAGCAGCAGCTTGAGTGCACGTTCGATGTTCATGCGATGGCCGACGCGTGTCACTCCTAGGTCAATTAGGTCCTGTTTCTGCAGGCTGGGCAGGTGTGTGCCCTCTATGTCGTTCTCCAGGAAGGCGTCTCTGTGTTCAGCCAGGTTGAGGCTTTCTAGCCAGTCAGCCACGTCCTGTTTGGTCCACGAAAGAACCGCCTTGGAGGCGAATGGCTTGCCGGAGGCGGCCTGAAGGAACGAGAGGGGCGAAGGTGAGCGACTTCGGCCCTGTACCGAGGACGTGGTGCTCACGGCAGGTAGAGAGGAGGATGACGAGGAGCAGCTCAGAATTGGAGGAGGAGATGTGAGGCTCGGGCTCGAGGGATGGCGATGGTGATGCAAGCTCTCAGCCTGTCGGCATGGCGATGGCGCAGGCACGTTCGGACCGGGCTGATTGGTGAAGGACACTCCGGGGTTCGGCTGGGTTCCTGAGATGAGGGACACACTGTCCTGATTTCTAAAGAAAAACAATAAGAAACAACTTTAATCCAAAAAAGAAATCAGTGAAGTTTTTTGGTCATTACATAACTATGAAATAGCTAGTAATATGTAAGTCAAAGGGACTCAATTTAAGTCTTCAAGGTGTTTCTATCCAGGGAGGATTCATTATGTCATCATTCGTAGAGGTCTTTTTTTGCCGATTAATCAGTACCGATATAAGATTGCTGGAAAAAGTCCATCCAGAGATAAAGGAAGTAGAAGACCAGTCACCATACATTGCAAATCAGATAGAAACAAAAGCAAGTGAAAGATTGCAAATAGTAGGAAAAAGCAAACCATTTTACCTGGATATAGGCAGATAAAACTAAGCTTGCCAATATTTGGTGAACCATATAATTTAAAGCTAAAATTCTTTCATTGTTAATCTATACAAATTTTACAACCTCTGAGGAATAAAAAAACAGCTAGTTGATTATATGAGTATATGAGTACTGTACAAAACAGGGTATTTTGGGTCAGTCTTTTTGTCTGTAAATAACCACTGATCTCTATAGCAAATGAGGGTCAGGCTTAAAAGGTCTGCAGTGGGAGGAGGCATCAGAGTGTCTTCTTTAAGAAAACGTGCCCAATATAGTCACACAACCCAAACTACCAATACACACAGATCAAGCTGTGCTGTTTTTTTAAGGCTAAGAACACTGTAAAATCATGCGACTTTAAATACATAAACCTTTGTCATCACTAGTACTAGATGAGATTTTTTTTTTACATCCATAAGGGGGCTTTTGAAAACCCTCACAGGGGCAGTTCATGAATATAATAGTTAAGGAATACATAGGTTGTGTTCCAAATCAGGAAAATATGCATGCACAAGCACTAGCACACCTCTCCCTGTTCTCTGGTTTCGTCTGTGTTCACCACACCAATGTTGCTCATCTTATCCTCAAGGCTGTTCTCATTATTAGGTTGCTAGGCAACTTGTTCTTTCATGAGCTCAACACACACACACACACAAATCTGTGTAGCTAAATAAATGTCTGTGTTACTGGGGTGGGTGTTGGTGGCTGCAATGGGGCAACATACCTCAATCCAAAATGAGTTCTACATCCTGGGGGAGAGTCTAGAGCTTCCTCTGGCTTTGGTGCTTTGTCTTTGCTGACATGTTGCAGAACAGAATTTATTTCTGTCAAGCCTTGGGGTTTCGTCTCTGGTCCATGTGGGGTTTTCAGATCCAGAGGTTCACCCCAAAGCTTTGAGGTTCTTTGTGTTGGGGTTTTTAGAGGTTCTGGTGGGGCAGTTCCCAGGGGTGGTGGAGGGATCGAGGAGGGCACCCTGAAAGAGCTTATGGTCTCCTCGTTTAAGGCGTCCTTGTAAAGTGCGTTGCTCTTGTTGACAGCATACTTGGCTTTGGGTTTGGGTAGGACCTGTGCCCTGTCCACCAGAAAGGCCTGACCATCTGCATAGACCATGCAAGTGTCCAGGGTCTCTCCTCCTTCTGACGATAAGGTGGAGATACTCGATACAGTGGAGACCGTACTTGTGGTCTCCAGCTGGGGGTCTCCACTGCTCCGGCTGTCCACTTCAATGCCTGAGTCAATAATGGGCTCATAAGGTTCCAGAGGTCCTGTAGGAAAGCTGGGAGGTGTGCAGTTGGTGAGAACAGTTGGTCTTTTGATCTCTTGATCTCTTGAGTTGCTTGTGGTTAAATGGGGGTAATAAGGTGCAAGCGTTGGTCCACTCACACTCATGCCATTGGATTTCTGCTTCAGAAGTTCACTGAGTGCCCCTTGGTCTTCAGGGATGTCAAAACTGTTAGCAAACTCTAACGGTGGAGGCAGGGGTTCGGCAAACACAAACTCCTCATCAATGTCAACAGAGGCCAGAGGTGGTGGAGGGATACCAAAGGGAAGTTTGACAGGCTCATCTACAGAGCTGACAGAGATCATGGTTTTTGGTGGCACTACAGAGAGAGGCTTTAGTGGTGCAGGCTTAGAAGGAACTGGCTGGTTGGGATCACGAAGCTCTCCGGGGGTGCTATCTGGACAAACATCCTCATCCCTCTCTCCTTCTGACAGGCTGTTCTCCTCAGTTTTGGTCCCATCTGTGGTATGAACCATTAGCAGCCCTGCCGACTTCTGTTGGGATGTGTCCACAATGTCTATCAGCATGTTCTTTTTCTCCTCTGGCCTTTTTTCAATCTTGCCCAGGTCAAGCTGGAACTTGGACTCAGTTTCAAATTTGGATTCCGTCATCTGTCTTCGTAGGCCCCCCCGTGGCCTGCCCATGGTGGCAGTGCTGGAAAAACTTACTTCAACATTGGGCCGAAGTTTTGTGTCAATAAAAAGTGGCTTGTTGAGATCCAGTTTGGACGGGTCACTCTTAAGTGGCAAAGGCTGTGACTGCTCTCTCATGGCCCGGTCTCTGGCAGCTAATGCTAAGGCTAATGGAGAATTGGGGTCTAGCGGTTTTCCGGTGACAGGGTGAACATAGTTCCCGCTCCCTGAGCTGTAGGTCTTGTGAGCTGGCAGGCTAATGGGACTGTGACCTGTTCTAGTGTTGAGTAACTCCCGCACCATGGTTGGCTCGGGGCTGTTAAAGTCTGTTACATTGCCCCCTCCTCGGGGGATGCTAAGCAGGGATGAAGGGGGAGCCATGAGCCGGCGTAGACGCTCATCACTGCTGAACATGCCCTCATCAATGGACTTTGAGTGTCGCAGACGAGGGGTAGGAGCGGGAGCCACATCCTCATCACCAGCATCTGTGGATCTAAACGATGGGGAATTTCTGTGAACCTCCAGCCGTTTTTCCCTGCCGGAACTAGAAGCTATGGCAGGTGCAAAAGGGCTTCCTGTATTAATGCCATCGTCAGGGCGGAGTTGGCCTGGGTGGTCGGGCGTTGAAGTTTCAATCTCCATACTGCTGCCCTGGCTGCTTTTTCCACTGCTGCTGGTGGAAGGCTCTTTGATGATGATGGTGGGTATGGGAATGGAGCAGGTCTTCTCTGGGCTATCCTCAACATTAGACTGTTTCACAAGCATGCCCTTTCTCCGTGCAGGCTTGTTTGGAACAAACAGTGCAGCATTCGCCAATTTGCCGACGTCCGAATATGGGTTCTCAGGAATCTGGGCTCGGCGCATGTGAAGGCTCTGCTGAGCAGTTGGACTGTTGCTGTAGTCTTTAGCATCATACTGTTCAGAATTCTTTTGGTAATACATGCCTTGGTCTCTCCAACCTGGACCAGGACTTGAGTCTCCTCTGTCTGAAGGAGCATTGTTCACAGTAGGACTTTGAGGGGTGAAGCCTGGTCGGATTGTGCCATAACCATGTCCAGCAGGTGTGGGGGCATTGTTGTGGGGAGGAGATGGAGGGGAAATAGCCGGTGGTGGGGGGATGTCTTCTGATGTGTCAGGCATAGATAGGCTTCTTGTAAATTTTAACATGGGAGGAGTAAGAAACTGCTTTTCTTCTTCAGTTACACCTGTGGTTAGATGATAAGTGCTAATTATTCGGAGAGCACCCACATCAAATCAGGCACCGAAAAAAACAACTTTTTCAATAAATATTTTTTAAAGAATTAGGAATTAATGTAGTCCCCAAGTTAAAATTGTTCAACTTACGATTTTCCGGTCTTATGATGACGATAGCGATATGGCATAATTGTAACATATTTGCGCACCAATTAAATTTTCGTACGATATGTTGGGACAATGTTGTTAAAGTGCATCTTTTTCTGGGTTTTTGGTGTTTTAAAATCCCAATTTTAGCTCTTGTCTAGCTCCTTTTTTTTGGCACCACCGCACACTGAAACAGAGCATGTCTGCCTCAGGCCTCCACTTGTGACCCAGGGCTCATCCTCATGCATTTATACTGTAAAGTTTATAAAGTTCGGTAGTGTAAATTGCTATCTTATATACTACCCCATACTGATCACCATTTTTGAAGACTCCTGGGTAGGCTAGGCAAGGTCATCGGAACGCATCTCCATTGTAACTCGGGGACTACCTGTATTTCAATATTTCATATAGAACCAAACGTGGCAAACAACTTTTTAATGAATACTGTTTGGTTCGATTATACATATAGTACATGATGTAAACGCAAATGTATTTATTTTTTGTTAAATTAAAATAGAAACCGTTTCTAATAAAGACACTGTGTACAACAATCACTCATCAAATCCAAAAAGCGATGAATGAACTGTGAGCACAATGCTATTGTTAAAACACATTTAAACGTTTGATTGAAAACTTGCCTATAGATGTCTGTCGGCGAATGGCTCCTTTTGGTATACCCAGGAATGGGCCTTTAGGAGTGGCTGTTACTGGTGCAGAATCCACTGACATTTCCTGGCTGTTGCACAGTGACTGCACAACCACAAATACAGGTGCGTTAAAACAGAGGGAAGGGAAATCTGCTTTGTAAAATGTGATAGATTGATGTGTTTTATTTAATTTAGACCACAAAGAGCGACTTTAAATTAGTGAATCAAACAGAAAAGCATTCCTGGGTTCAAAGGTCATGCTTACATTCATTTCTGAGGCCACGGCAAAGCACCTGCTTGTGGGGCGCGGTTTAACAGCTGCCACCCTCACGTCCACGTTCGCGTTGTCCCACACTGGCTTTTGTGGCGGGACAACCTCCTCGACTTTATCTGCACATCAGCACAGTTTCTATTTAGGGACCAGGACAGTGAAAGGACACTACGTCTATTAAATATCATCACAGGATGTACAGAATCAAGAAAAGGAACCCAAAACCAAGCAAGGGAGAGGAGGCAGAAATGAGTACATTGACACTGGTCAAGGTCAAAAGCCGTGCAAGCTCTTCCCAATTTCCGAGCGAATGTGTGTCTCAGCGGCCACTGCGCAACATGCTAGCGGGTAGCGTTTGCTTTTCATACAGCTCCCATGCATGGGAAGTGATTACTTAGGGTGACGTGAAAAACAATCCTCTTCTTCTGAGCCACAATATCTGAAAGCTGATCATCTACACAGGGGGGGGGGAGAGGGAAGTTCAGTGTCTGATTTGCTGCCATCACATTTGTCAAGTGTGCATCTGGTTACACGCACTCGCACCCACCCACACACACAAAAACACACACCCACGCCCACACACTCGCACACCATTTCTCGTTCTGTTTCACATCATAAGTCTATAAATATCCAGGATCTCAATTCCCTCTGTGTTATATAGTATGATGTCATAATCCCGTTCTCTATTCCTACTGTTTCCTAGGTTTCTGATACTGATACGCACCCTGGGCATATTATTTGACGCCTGTGAACCTACATGACACGTGATAACTGCGTTTCTCTGTTTGTTTTGTATCTATCCATTCAACTCGAGAAAAAGCCTGACAGGGAAGTACGATCATTTCATCCGCTCGCCGACGTTAAAACGAGTGTGAGCAGCTTTGCACTGGAAATATGGCATTACATTTTGCAGGTGGATTGTTGCTATATTAGATGTCTGCAGCAAGATTTCCATGACAACACCTCATTGCAGAATGATTCAAAGCTGTAGAGAGTCCTCTTACAATGATGGCTAGCTAGAACACTAGCACATCCTCATCTTTTACAAAAAAATTAATTTGCTTTAACAGTCAGACTTTTACCTGTTCACTGAGGCACATCCATTACCAGTGGAAGAAATTGAAAATAGAGATTCGGGCTGCAGCTATTCTCTGAATAATTATATATATATATATATATATATCATACACTGACCAGGCATAACATTATGATGACCTGCCTAATATTGTGTTGGTCCCCCTTTTGCTGCCCAAACAGCCTGCGGCCCGTGAAGCATTAACACCATTCACTTTTCCAGCAATTTGAGCTACAGTAGCTCGTCTGTTGGATTGGACCACACGGATCAGCCTTCACTCCCCACGTGCATCAATAAGCCTCGGCCGCCCATGACCCTGTCGCCGGTTCACCACTGTTCCTTCCTTGGAGCACTTTTGATAGATACTGACCACTGCAGACCAGGAACATCTCACAAGAGTTGCAGTTTTGGAAATGCTCTGACCCAGTCGTCTAGACGTCACAATTTGTCCCTCATCAAACTCGCTCGCGCTTCCTGCTTCTAAAACGTCAACTTTGAGTACAAAATGCTATAATCTTATGCCTGGTCGGTGTATACTGATAGTATATGCCAGATGTGGACCAGAAAAGTTTACAGAACATCTGGTAAGACTAATGTTGGGATCCCGTGCGACACGACAAAAGATTTGTGCAAAAGGGAGGTTTTTTTTGCTTTTTACCAAATAAAAGATCAGTGCAACTCAATACAGTAACAGCATCTTTAGTGACTGCCTGGTCACTCACAGGAAAAGATTTAAATTGGCCAATAATTTGTCAATAATTTGTCATTAAATTGTTTTCCAGTTTAAACAGAGCCAACAAAAAGTCACAGAGGTGACGATGAACAAAATAGGCAGGATTAAAAAAAAAACTTACAAATAACTCTATTTGAGACCAATTATGAGACACACAAGAGATGTTGCTAAGGTTGAGAAACTGTCAGAGCCACGACTCACACACCATGCTGAGTACCGCATTTCTTTCTCTGGGTTTCTTTTTTTAGGGTTTTTCCAGTATATTCTGAGGTAAAGCAATAGGCTTAAGATTCTAGATACATATATAATAACACTCCTAGGCTTGGCCTGCTTGAGGTTTAGATATACAGATATTTATAGAAGTGAACAGATCAAGTGACACTGCATTAGAACCCCAACTAAATAAACACATAAATAAGTAAAAGATGAACATCAAATTGCTTTTTATATATTATACAGAGTGTATATGCAGTGAATTATGTAATAAAACCTGGCTGTCAAACTCACCCTTCTTTTTCCTCAAAGTAGCTTTAACATAAAAGAATATACAGTTTTATTCATGAACGGCTATTCACACATCATTTACATGTAAAAAGGAAAGGAGGGGGTTCAGTACAGATAAAAGGCAGCAGAATGGCATTAACCTTGATAAAATGTAATGCCATATCACACAGTTATCACGTCCATGCAACGGTCTACTCTACACAAAATCTAGAACCAGACAGGACAGATCGAACAGTAACAGGACAGAGAATTACAGTCTAATGTTTTTAAATCTAGTTTTTAATGGGTTTTTTTTGTCTACTGCCATGTACAAGTTAAAAAAAATCTGCTCAGTTTAACCAGACAAAACTGGCACCAGAAGCAGTGATGCTTTCTAACGAATCAGTGCTAGAGCGCAGAAATCAGAGAACGAATGCGTGCAACCTGGAACTCAGAGCTGATCAGGCTATAAATAATACATATTTAAATATACTAATGGGAATACATTTCCTTGGTTTTTCTTTTGTTTTCTGTGGGGTGTTTTTTAAAACTAGTACATAGAACTGAGTAATTTTTTTAAATATATCATGACCTGGTAAGGTAACACACACGCACACACACACACACACACACACACACACACACACACACACACACACACACACACAAAGGATATGAGCATGCCGCCACATATAATTGCTATGTAAAATGCAAATGCAAACTTACCTTTATCCACTTTTTCAGGCAAAAATAAAAAATAATAAAAAATAAAGATAAAACATGAAACATTAGCACACATTGAGTTCTGACAAATCTGAACTATTAGCTAGGGTGACTGAACCTGAGCTACACGTAGCTCATGTCCACTTGCAGCTTGTTGTTTGTGGGCAGAGAAAAGATAACAGCCATGATGTACAATGCTTCTAAAGCCAATGATTTGACGTTTAGCAACACACTAATTCGTGTGAAAACTGGTTTGATTCATGTGTCACATGCATTTATACATTTACGTTTGTTATATGCTAATATACAGTTATGGGGTTAAGGGCCTTGTTTAATGACACAGGAGTGAGAGATTAGTGTGATTGGGATTTGAACTCATGACCTGCAGATCCTAAGGTGAATGCTTTAATTATTTACATTTACATTTGCGACATTTAGCAGACTTGTCCTTGTCCAGAGCGATGTACAAAAGTGCGTCTCTAGCAATGAATAAATCTACACTGGTACGCTAGATCAGTGGTCCCCAACCCCCGGGCCACGGACCAGCACTGGTTCGTGGGTCAATTGGTACCGGGCCGCACTAAGAGTACATAACTTACATTATTTCTGTTTTATTTATTATCTGATTCTGAATGATGTTCTTTTTTGAAAAATGATCGTATTCTCTCCGTAACATCTGTCTATGACTCACTCTTGATGCATGTCATGATGCCTCAGTCACATGTCTTACCTCCATCCACTACCTTCTTAAAGGGGCTGCTCCGGCCGCTAACACATAATACATTACCGCTAAATTCTAATTCCGCCAAGCGAGCAAAATTAACAAAAAACAACACAGTGGATTCACGTTTATTATTATATTTAAAAAATATACGTTTTTATGCCGGTTGTATCATTTTAATTTGTTGTATTTATCACATCCCCCCTTAATGGCCGGTCCGTGAAAATATTGTCTGACCCTAATCCGGTCCGTGGTGCAAAAAAGGTTGGGGACCGCTGCTCTAGATTACAAACTTAATATAAATCAGCCTATAACTCGGTTGAGGGTTTTTATTTTTGTATTTATTTTGAACAAAGCAAAATTGGAAAGTGTTAGTTTTAGTGTCTTGTTTACTCCAGACATTGTTCGAACTACAGTATATCGGCTGATTACCGAGGCAAGAAAATGTCACAAAGGATCTCTGCTACCTCAAAGCTTTGTTTTTCTTAGACTCTGTGCATATTTAACATGAAAGTCCATAAAAGGTCAGACAGTGCAAAATTTAAATTAAAACAGAATGCAATGATTTGCAAATCTCATAAATCCATATTCTATTCACAATAAAATGAATCTAAACAAAAATAAAACATATTAAAGGATATAAGGTCATTTTAAATTGAATGGCTGCACCAGGTCTCCAAAAGGTTGGGACAGGGCCATGTTTACCAGTGTGCAGAATCATGTCCTCTGTTTGTATACATCTGGAAACTGAGGAGACCAGTTGCTGAACTTCTGAGAGTGGAATGTTGTCCCATATGTGTTTGATACAGGATTCTAGCTGTTCATCAGTTCTGGGTGTCCTTTGTTGTATTTTTTCCTTTCATGATGCACCAAATATTTTCAAATGGTGAAAGCTCTAGACTGCAGGCAGGCCAGTTCAGCACCCGGACTCTTCTTGTACGAAGTCATGCTATTGTAATAGATGCATTATGCAGTTAGCATTGTCTTGAAAAAGACGTTTTCTGGATGGAAGAATTTGTTGCTATAAAACCTGCATATACTGTTCAGCTTTCTATGTTCTATTGTAAATAAAATATAGTATTATTAGATGTGCAAATTATTGCATTCTGGTATGGTTTTCCAACTTTTCTGGAATTGGGGTTGATCAAAAGAATATCACACATCCTATTTATTTTTATTTTTTTACCTCAGCATCTTAAAACTTCGGGATCATTTACAGATCACTCTCTGTGTAAAAAGTAAGCTCAGCATCAGCTAGCCATACAAATCCAAACAATTGTATTTTTTTTTTCAGTTTATCATAGATAACAGAGCAGATATTTACAGAGGGATCAAAAAATTATTGTAGAGAAAAAGGTTCTGCACAGGCCATGTTTAACTGTTGGCATGTCAGTGTACAGTGCTTACCCAAGTCCTCCAGTTCTGAGGTCATGGATTTGGAGCGAGTGGAAAGGGCAGTTGATGGAGCTCTCCTTGGAAGGACTGGAGCTTGAGCAGGAAAAAAAACAAAACACGAGCAGTAAGCCATGAGCTAGCAATCGTATTAGTGATCCACAGGATATACACAGACCAGGGATAACATTATGACCGATAAAGTAAATAACACTAATTATATCATGCCACATGTTAGTGGGCGGAATATCTTAGGCATCAAGTGGACATTTTGTCCTTAATGTTGATGTGGTAGAAGCAGGAAAAATTGACGAGTGTAAGGATCTGAGAAAGTTTGAAAAGGGCCAAATTGTGATGTCTAGATGACTGGGTCATTCTGCAGTGTTTAGTGTTTTTCAAAAGTGGTCCAAGGAAGGAACAGTGTTGAACCGGCGACAGGGTCATGGGCGGTCAATTGATGCATGTGGTGAGCGAAGGTTGGTCCGTGTGGTTTGATCCAACAGATGAGCTCCTGTAGCTCAAGTTTTTTAGAAGTTGGTGCTGTTAATGCTGGACGGGTCAGAACTGTTTTGGCAGCAAAAGGAGGACCAACACAATATTAGGCAGGTGGTCATAATGTCATGCCTGATTGGTGGCCATAATGTTATGCCTGATCGGTGTCTGTACTATACATTCCTCAGCAAATGAACTATGCTTGATTTTGCTAGTCAAGTTTGCTTCTTGCTAACGTAGAACTTGAGCCAGTGTCCTTTTGAAGTTGAAGAGCAGAATAATAAGTTTCATTTGAAATAAGATCAGTTAACTATTTGTTATCTACGCCATATTTATGATTTTCATTCATTTTAACTGTATTGAATCTCAATGATGCCATGACCATTCTTATTTCAGAGAGCAAGAATGAGAATTTGATTATTTGCTAAACTGTTCTTTCAAAAATAAACTAAAAATAATCCATTATGGGAAGCAATCATCTTTGACTTTAGAAAAGGGTTCAGATGTAATTGTAACACCAAAGTGGCTTTTGTAGATTAAAGCAATATGGACACAGTGCTTCACTAAGAGGAGCTAAAGGAATCGAGCCTGGTAATGCACGTACCTTTTTTTCGAGCCGTATCATCAGGGTCGAGATTTCTGCTGACGGTCACGACTTTAATGATGAGATGATTTCCCCCGTGCCGGATCATATTAACCACCTGTTTGTGGCCCACCTTTACCACGTTGTCTTTGTTAACCTAAAAACAACAGAGGCAAAACAGAGGAGAACTCACACCACTGAGCAGAAGATTTGGTTTTAAATTCATAAACACCAGAGTTCATAGTAAGCTCATTTCTAGCCACACGTATGTGTGGGGTACATTTACTGGTAGTCAAATGCTATGAGGAATGCAGAGTTATATTTTAGAATAGGTATATTTTTCATAATTCTACTATATGAGCATTTTGCAGCACAGCGTTTTCTTTTCTTTTTCTCCTTCTAAGTGTACATCCACTGAGATAATGAGATAATGGTCCCAGCTGAGCTTTTTCACTAAAATACAGTCTAACAATAGTAGCGTGAAAATAGCAATCTAATGGCAGGCGAAACAGGTACGAATCACAAATATTTGGTCCTGATGCTATCTTTCAGCCTCAACTGTTTCTGTATGCTCTTAAATGTACACTATATGCACAAAAGTATTGGAACATGACTTTTCCAGCCATATGTGGTTCCTCCCCAAACCACAAAGTCAAAGGTTGCATAGGATTGTATAGGGTACCTTTAGATGTGGTAGCATTGAATTTTATCTTCACTTGAACCAGGAGACACAAAACTGTTCCGGCATGACAATGCCCCTGTGCACAAAGCAAGCTCCATGAAGATATGGTTTAAAAAGGTTGGAATGATCGTGAGCGGTCTGCTATAGAGCTCTGACCTCAATCCTACAGAACACCTTTGGGATGAACTGGAATTTACCTTCATTAAAATAAATATGTACATAACAAATGAATGAAGTATAGCTCATTTGTGCTGGGCTTGTGCTGAAGTGTGCTTGCTTTGGTTTTTATGGAATTTTATAACAGCTATAATATAGTGGAAGTCTGTGGTAGGGATATCATTACCGCCCACTCAAATCAAAACCAAAAAATAAAAAAATAAATGACTGTCATTCCTTTGTGCTGATTTGTTCTGGACAAACGTTTTGACATACTACACGTCCTCTTTGCTGTGTTATTACTCTCAGCTATTAACCTACATTAATATATGAAAGGAATTACGCACGACAAATGAGCAGTTACACAAAGATAATATTGTTTGAATTGAATTACTTGCATACAGCAGCAAATTCAGGAAAAGTGTTATTCTGCTAACACCACAGTGATTTTCCAACTATCACAATGTTTAAAATACAGTCATTTCAAACAAAACATTGTCTGGTATTTAATTTTTCAGCTATATGTGGTTCATCTTCCAACTGTTATCACAAAGTTGGAGGTACACAATTGTATTGGATGTCTGAAAGCGGTGACCGGAAAATTTCCCCTTGACTTGATCTAAACCTTTTCCAGCATGACAATACGTAAAAGTTAATTCCTCTGTTTTCTGTTCTTACTAAATTTTATGCAGCCCCATGACTGTTAAGACACTCACAACTGAGACCAGAAGGTTGTGAGTTTAAGACCCACCACCACTAAGCTGCCAATGTTAGGCCCTTGAGCAAGGCCCTTAAGCCTCAACTGCTCTGTTGTATGAATCCAAAGACCTTGTTTGGCTCTAATATACAGAACAAAAAAGCAGCAACTGGCAACTTCCCTGTAGTAATTACTACTGATGTGAGAAATTGTGACTACAATTTGGAAAAAAAGCCACTTAAAAAGTCGAAAAAGTTTCCTGTTGTGTAAACGAAAGCATACCGATGTGAGGATCTACACTGACAATGAAAACAATATCATTGTAGCAAGAACACAATATGTTATGTCTGCATTCCAAGATATATCTTGTGACTTGTGCAATGCCCTACCACAAATTCACCACCTTTCATCCAGACGTCCGTGTTTTTTCAGCATTACTGCAACTAATTACTGCACAGTTCTAATACAGTGCATCCAAAAAGTAATCACAGCTCTTCACTCTTCACAAACCAGGCACCGCTCATCACCAGGCCAATACATCCCTACAGTAAGGAATAGTGGTGGCAGCATCATGCTGTGAAGATGCTTTTTAGCGTCAGGAACTGGGAAACTAGTCAGGATCGAGGGAAAAATGAAGGTGCAATCCACAGAGACATCCTTGATGAAAACCTGATCCAGAGCGCTCTGGACCTCAGACCGGGGTGACGGTTCATCTCCCAACAGGACAACGACCCTAAGCACACAGCCAAGATAACAAAGTAGAGAGTACGGGACTCTGTGAATGTCCTTGAGTGGCCCAGACAGAGCCAAGATTTGAGCCCAATTTTACATCTCAGGAGATCTGAAAATGGCTGTGCACTGATGCGCCCCATCCAACCTTATAGAGCTTGAGAGGTTCTGTAAAAAAGAAATAAGGAGAAACTGCCCAGAAATAGCTGTGCCAAGCTTGTAGCATCAAACTCAAAAACACTTAAGACTGTAATTGGTGCCAAAGAAGCTTCAACAAAGTACTGAGCAAAGGCTGTGAATACTTTACTGTACATGTGATGTTTTTTTTTTGGTTTTAATTTTGTTAATAAATTTGCAAAGATTTCAAACAAACCTCTTTCATGTTGTCAGTATGGGTTATTGCTTGTAGAATTTTGAGAGAAATGATGAATGTGGAAAAAGTGATGCGCTGTGAATACTTTCCCAATGCATGGCCTGGATTCATGGCTGCACTCTCTGAGCTGAGTCTTTTGTACATCCAACATCTTGTCTTATTGACACGCTCATTAAAAAAACAGCAGTCAAATTCCCACTTGCTTGAATTATTCTCGAAACAAACCCCTAACGCTCGGCAGACAGCCATCAGAGACGAAGGAGTTGAGTGGCTCGTAAGGCCGGATCAATCATGTTGGCTTAAACTTGGAGGCATTAAATCTCCCGACGTGTTTTTACTCCCTAATTTGACCTGCGTAAAAAAAGAAAAAAGGAAAATCCCTGCCAGAGGTACTAAATATGGATAGACAGGCGTTAAACACTGTTTCACCTACTCCATTGATGCGAACATGGTTAGTTAGAATAACAAGGAGTAAAATAACTAAAGTGCAGAGATCTCAATATTTACTCTATAACCAGAGAATGATGAGCTACTGAGCCTACTGGGCATGTGCAAAGTGGCCTTAGTCATGGCAAGAACAACAATAAGAAAGTAATGGTTGGTGTGTGAGTCTGAATTTGTAACTTCTGAGAGGTCAGTTGGGTCCTAATGTCCTAATCTCTGTTTGGGTGGGAATCGTTTCACATCGGGTCCTGAGGTAATTTCACAGGTGTCTGTGGTTTTCTCTGTCGTTCTTACAGCAATATTTTAAAGCAATATTTTTAGGAAAAAGTTCTAATTCAAGCACTGCTAAAAGAGGTAGGTCTTTAGACATCATTCACAAGAGCATCAGGTGTTCGGACATCAAGTAAAAGTTCGTACCACCTAGGTGTCAGAACAGAGAAGAGTCTAAAAGCATGTCTTCCTTGTACCCTGAGACACGGTTGGCCCAGCCGAACAATGACTGAGGACTGGAGGGAGTATGGAACAGTGTGGGGTGATATAAGTGCTGTGAGGTTGAGGGCTGCTAGCTGTTGTAGGCTACTCCTGAGGGTGTGAACAGGAAGTTGGGTGTTTTTTTTTTTTTTGTTGACAAAACCAGACAAATTCTCTAAGACTAAATACAGGTGCGTTCCGATGACCCCATCGTAACATGAAAATATTGTGGGTTGATACAGTAAAACCCTATTGTACAAGCAACTAATAGTACGAGTAAACGAAGATACGCGCGACCTTGCTCTCAAAATTGTACCCTATTTTGCGAGCAAATTTCGAAGGCAAACCCACGCAGCTGGTTCCCCGCTTTCAGTCGAGGGTAACATCAGTCGCTTAGAGGACCGGGAACAGCCCACAAGAGCTGCAGTTTTGGAGATGCTCTGATCCAGTCGTCTAGACATCACAATATGGCCCTTGTCAAACTCGCTCAAATCCTTACGCTTCCCCATTTTTCCTGCTTTTAACACATCAACTTTGAGGGCAAAATGTCCACTTGCTGTCAAATAAATCCCACCCACTAACAAGTACCATGATTAAGAGATAATCAGTGTTATTCACATTACTGCTCATGATGTTATAATGTCATAATGTTATGCTTGGTCAGTGTATATGTATGTGACAGCGGGTGCATGGACGAGTGGAGGACAAAGCAAACACTGCTACGTTTGCCTGCAGCGTGAAACTCAAAATATTTGTACAATTTTGTTGCATCGCAATCATCGTCATCGTAAGATCAAAAAATCGTAAGCTGAACCATCGTAACTCGGGGACCATCTAAACTTGAAGCAATTACTTTATAACAATACATAAATCACTGTCTCCATCAGTACATAGTTTGGTATCAAGTAGGTGTTACCAGAAGAATCACTGTAATAAATCTGATTAATTTATTCTATAAGGTTCAGTAAAAGTGCTGTTCAGGGTTACATTGAATTTGGAGGCTTTCTTCTGGAGGCAGGAATTCAGGCCATCTAGGACCAATTTAGAGCAATCCACCTAGCTCAAAGGGAACCTGAACCATGAGGAACATGTGACACTCCAGACACTCACAATCAAAGCAGGCAGTTTGGAGCTGTGAGGCAGAAACACCACCCACTGCTCCACCATGCTTCCTGATTAATTTACGTCATTAAAGCCTTTTTTTTAAGAACTTGAACATTAATAAAGGCTTTTAGAACAAATATTTCACACAAAACATGTTTGAGCTCATTTACCAAAATTGGGTTATAGAAAAAAAGTGCACGTAATTGACTTTTCCCCCCCACAATAATCATGGATTTAATAAAACCGCATAAACAGTGCTACGTTAGCATTTAGCTCCGATAAAAATCCTGCTGCCTGCAAGAATGAGAAGCGTCAGGAATCCTCTGTTAGCATTCTCCTGAGCAGCATAGCATGAAATTAGCAGTGTGCTTGGAAAGGAAAAACCAGCAGCGAAAGATTTAGGATAACAGGATGCTTTAATCTACACATACTATATATATATATATATATATATATATATATATATATATATATATATATATATATATATTTTTTTTTTTTAATTTCTTGACAAAATTCACCACACATACATGGTGGCCAAATCAAACAAGACAAAGAGACGCAATACAGTGTATGTTTGGTGGCCGGGAAAAGACTGCTATACACTATATGGACAAAAGTTTGTGGACACCTGTCTATAAGATTGTTATGTGCTTTTTGAATGTCCCATTTCTATATTTAGTCCCTGATTATCTAGTCTTCCCCGCTGGTAAGAACTGGGGCACCTGACTTTTTCAGCCATATGTGGTTCTCCCCAAACCATTACCACAAAGTTGGAGGAACACACTTGTGTAAGATGCCTTTGGGTGTGGGTGCATGAAATTTTCCCTTTACTTGAAATAGAAGACCCAAACCTGTTCCAGAAAGACAATGCCCCTGTGCTCAAAGCCACATTTGGGATAAACCTCACCTACATCAATACCTGAGTTTACTAATACCCTTGTGGCTGAATGAGCACAAATCTCCACAAGCACGCTCCACAATCTAGTGTAACATCTTTCCAGAAGAGTGAAAGTTATGATAAGAGCCAACAGGGACTAAATCTAGAAATGGGATGTTCAAAAAGCACATAGTCAGGTGTCCACAAACCTTTGTCTATATATTGTATAACAGTCTTTTCCAGGCCACCCAACCTACAATGTATTGCGTCTCTTTGTCTTGTTTGATTTGGCCACCATGACTTAATTGAGAGCTCAACCCCAATTTCTTCTGCAAGATTAAAAAAACACATATTCCTGACAGACTCTGATGTCACTGCTGACGATTAGTTGACTCAGGAACACCCTTGACCTCCCAGAATCCTCAGCTCACCTAGATCGCTTTCATCGGGCGTTATCTCGTTACGCCAGACTGAGCCACTTCATCTGGATCATTTCATTACATTAGTGCACAGACATGGTCGCTAATCTAGGGCAACCCACAAATGCCATGTTAAACCAACACAACGTTCACATTAGAGTCGGAAGTGCTCGAATTGCAAAAACAGTGAACTCACAGACGCACATAATGCAAACTGATAGGAGTGTGTGCTGCAGCGCCCTGCACTCGATTACGATCTGATGAAATTAGGGCCGCTTTATCCCCTTGAAACACAATCCACACAGAGGGAATAAAGCGGAAAAAAACAATAAACCATCCTTTTAGCTGATCATTTGTGTTCCCGGTTGTTCTGTTTATGGTCTATTTCTCTCGCTCTCACTCAAACACACACACACACACTAAGTTTGTGTACACCTGATCGTAAGATTGGTATGTGCTTAACATCCCATTCCTTATTTTGTCCCCATTTGCTCTTATAATATCCTCCACTCTCCTGGGAAGAATTTCCACCAAATCTTGGAGTGTGCTTGTGGAGACACACACACACACACACACACACACACACACACACACACACACACACACACACACACACACACACACACACACACACACACACACACACATATTTACTCAGTTCATGCACAATCACAAACATATATATGATCACATTTATCCAAACACACACACACACACACACACACACACACACAGTCCCAGATGCATTATATAATGCTGTCTATGATTATATAATTCCTCTCAGTGAACAAGGAGACACCCGGTTATTCACCAAGAGCCCATCTGTACTAGGGCAACACCCCCCACACCCCCACAACCACCACCACAACTACCATCACACAAATACACACAAACAAACACACACACACTGAACTACTCACTACACAATCCCATAGATATTAACAGCATCTAATAAATATAGTAATAAATATAATATATTATAAGAACACAGCAAATTCCAATTACAATATATTTACTAAAATTATAATGAAAAAAGTTTTTAATATTTATTATTTATTTACTATTTGTTACCTGTAGTTATACTGCCATAAACAGAACAAAAATGATTGATAGAACTACGCTGTGTGTTTATATTAAAGTGAAAAAGATTCTACAAAAATGAACTAAAAATGTAAAAACTATGGCTCGTTTTTTCAACAAATAAAAAAGAAATCATAAAATTATGCCAAAAAAAAAAATTAAAAAAATCACAAAATGAACACTAATGATCCTGCTTTATTTGTTTCGTTTTTTTATTGCTTAGCAAGACTTACACTTCCACAACTGGATGTGTTCATGTCCAAAATTTAGGTAAATCATAAAAACATCATAAATCAACAGGAAAGAAATTAAATGGTAAAGCAGTTTGCCTGTATTTCTGCTTCACGTTTATTATAAAGTAACAGCTACTAGTGTGGTAAATGGTGGTATCATTCTCTATTTCTGTTTATTTCCAAAACCATAATGACCCATTGCCTAAAACAAGCAGCAATAAATTCTTGTTGTCATTTTCTGCACAATAAGGATTTTTTTCACAATCCTTGTTCTATTGTAAAGTAACAAAAAAGGCTAGTGTTTATTTCTCAAGTACTTATATTTAAGAAAAAAAAATTTATATCTGAGACAAAACACAAAAATATCAGTTTATGTCTAGAAAGGAGACAAAACAGAATTTATTAAAATATATGTTTGCATGTGAACTGAAGACAAAACACAGAGATAACACTCTGACCAGACATAACTTTATGGCCACCTGTCAAATATGCTATTGGTCCCCCTTTTGCTGCTAACACAGTTCCGACCCGTCAAGCATAAACAACCTTAACTTCTTCAGCAATTTGAGCTACAGGAGCTCGTCTGTCCACATGGAGCATCTCTCCACGTGATCAATGATCCTTGGCTGCCTACGAACCACTCTTCCTTCCTTGGAGAACTTTTAAATGATACTGAACATTGGGAACATTCCACAAGAGCTGCAGATTTGGAGATGCTCTAACCCAGACGTCTAGACGCCACAATTTGGCCCTAGTCAAACTCACTCAAATCCTTAAGCTTGCCCATTTTTCCTGCTTCTGAAACATCAACTTTGAGGGCAAAATGTCCACTTGCTGCCTAATAAATCCTACACACTAACAGGTGCCATGATGAAGAGATAATCAGTGTTATTCACTCATTGGTAATAATATAATGTTATAATGTCATAATGTTATGTCAAAACTAGTTCCAGTAACATTAAACATATGTGCATATATAAAATGTCTGTATGATACAGTATATAAAGAATAAATATGGGTGGAATTTTAGCTGGAATAATAACTCCCTTGGTTTGAGAGCAGTTAACATGCAGAGGCTAGAAGTAAGCTTGGCCTAGTGTAGTTAGCTAGTTTGATATTTTGAGCAGATTAGCTACCTTCAAATCCAGTCTATGTAATCAAATTCTGGTGCTGCCCATGTCCTCCTTCCTAGGTCAGTCTAGTTTCCCGGTTCTTTCCAGTGTTTTATTGTGTCCTGTGTCTTCACTGAGTCATTCTTTTGTGTGACGACAATTAAAAAGCAATAACCATATCACCAACCTCCTATCCTACTTATATGTACCATCAACACCGTCTAATCAACCTACATTTTTAAAGTGCACTCCCTCTAAGCCCTTTCCTCCTGTGGGAATGTAACACCAGACAAAACAAACTTGTTAACTACACAAACAAACATGAACGATGGTCATCTAAGAGCTCAATGAACTGGTTGCTTTTATAGCGAAACAGTAAATCAGTATGTATGTGCCTTCTGAGGTAATATGTCACATGATCAGGGCTGTTATTCCGTTATTTAGTAGAGAAACGGTGTCAAGTTTACAACCCACCCAAAAATAAGAAGCTGTTAACCTGAAATCGGTGCTAAGCCAAAGTGTTTCTGCATCTACGTAACGTTTTTGTTTGTCACGCTGAAAAGTGCAGGAATAATCACATGCTTTCTGCTGGCAGAAGGAAAAAAAAAAAGACAGAGATGACACAAATTCACGAAACACCTAAGCTTCTAAACGGAGAGTCCTGTGGTCTCTGAACAGCTGCTCGCGTTGTTATTTTTAACAGTAACTATGGCCAAACTGTAGAAAAAGTTCCTACTATAAATACATCCATCAGAACGCTTGCCAGATGCTTTACCGCACCTCAAAATCCGAGAAGTGATAATTAGCTGACGGCGGTTTTCTTTATTCGCGTTAACAATTTTTTAGCCGCACTGCACACTTTCTGTCACATGGACCCGTCCTGAAGGAGTGAGAAGAGAAAATGGAGGGGAGAAAGAGGGCTTGCTATCTCCACTTGAGCTGGAGGTCTGTGGCTTCTTTACCATCCTCAATCCATTCCAGTCAGAGCTAGCAGAGGCTCTCTATGTGAAATAACCATCTTATTAAATGTACCCTTCTTCACAGAGATACCAGCTCAGTCTTTTACCTTGAGAGGGCTAATTATGAAGAGCACCCAAAAACCACAGTTTTAGATACTATCCCCACACACACACACACACACACACACACACACACACACACACACAATCACACACACTTTCCCCTCCAGTCGGCTGCTTTTACAGAGCCGTAGATAAAGAGAAGCTTCAGAGTGGGTCTTATCTGAGCAGGCGTGACATGTGTTTAGTGAAAGGCTAAAATGATAAACTGTGCAATCAGATCCGAACACAGAGAAGAAGAAGTCCACAGCACCCTCACAGCTAGCTTCAATCCTGAACTAATCTGTAAGCAGCAACCCGAAACCAATATGAAACGAATGCTCAAGTGGGAGGAACAAATTTGTCACCTGGAGTTTTTCAGCAGACTGAAGCAAATACTGTGATAAAAATTAACAAGTAAAAAAAACAGGCTGTAGTTGAAATTTCTAAGCATGCACCTTCAAAGTTTAGCCGACACCATTGCAGTTTATTCAATTACATGCGTTTGTCCAAAATTTACAGCCTGGAAACAGCATAGAAGAGTGTCGGAATCAACAACTGATTGTACATCGCAATGCTTTTTGTACAAGATTCTGATACAAGAAACCTATGAATCCTATCTTTAAAGCACAATTAGCTTTGTTAGCAAAGGTAAGGTGTACGTAAGCTGAGGAGCCCTGGGGTGCAGTATGCGTTCCAATTCATCCTGAAGGTTTTAAAAGGTTTGAGGTCAAGCTCTGTAGCAGGCCACTCAAGATCTCCTCCTTCAGCCTATATCTTCATGGAGCTGGCTTTGTGCACAAGAACATTGTCATGCTGGAACAGGTTTGGGTCCAAGTTCTAATGGAGAGAAAATCTAATGCTACCTAAACATTTGTGTTCTTCCATCTCGGAGTGCTCAGGATATCTATGTGCATGCAATAAACTGTCTCTTTGATTCTACTTTAGCGGTGTCCTGAATCTTCAGTCATCTTACTTCTGGTGAAGCACTGAAATTTTAAATCAAAGGAAGATTCACAAAGGGCTCATCTCTTGTTTTATAAAGGAAGAGAAAACAAAAAGCACCTTTGCTAA
Organism: Silurus meridionalis; assembly: GCF_014805685.1. NCBI lineage: Eukaryota > Metazoa > Chordata > Actinopteri > Siluriformes > Siluridae > Silurus > Silurus meridionalis. The sequence goes on along the minus strand of NC_060888.1, from coordinate 23,988,068 downwards.
TAATTAGATTTTTTGGCAATGTAATATCTTGTGGGGACGATAACACAAGAAATCATGTCACACACCAGGAAGTGTGTAACAGCATAAAATGCAAAACAGGACTCGATGCAGACACACACTGTTCCTTACAGAAATCTAAAAAGCACCAGACACAATAAAACACACTGACCCACAGTGGAGTAATGGACCAAAAAAAGGACAATTGCCCCTATCTGATATCTGGAGGCATAAAGTGATGCACTATATCTATAAAGAGCTTTTAGAGCATCCCACTTCACTCCACAAAGGTTCTGCTAGAAGCTGCATGGCTCTCAGCATCATCCTCACACACACACACGCACATGCACACACAGTACTGATGCTGGTTGCTAGGTGACCGCTGATCCATGTTCCAACATCAGCACCCGCGTGGACCTACTCGGCTCGGCCTTCTGCGCGTTACTGTTAATCTGCTGCATTCGTAAAAACGACCAGACGTTCCTAATGCGACTTCTCCCACAAAATTTAAAACTGCTAGAGATAACTGAGGAGGTGTGCAGGTCTGATGAAACGCACTGCCATGAGGGTGCTATAAGGAGAACTAAAAATGACCTCGCATGTTTCTGTTGCTGTGTCACTCTGTGGTAAAAAGAAAACTTTCCAGAACGCCGGTGCAAAGGCAGAATTTTCCAGGAACGTGCTGAGGGATTAGCAGATTGTTTAAAAAACCCAAGATAATGCTGCACAGTTCGAACACCTAGGTTCAGTCTGTGGAGGAGTTTTTATTCGAGTGCAACCCAGATTTAAACCAGCCATGAGGTATAAGCCGTGCATAACAATGCGGTGCTTTTTATTGCAACGTCACACACCATTCACTACAACATGTACAAACCTCGAGCGACCTTGAATAATGTCAAATCCTATATGATACGCGAAAGAGAAAGTGGGACAGGGAAAGATTAAGACAAGAAAACTAGGGAGGGCTAGATCAAAAGGCTAAGAGGAACATAATAAACCGTCTTGAGAGAAAGAACAGGACGTTCAAAGGAGAAACAGCCTGGTACAAACCCTCCTTTAACAGAAACAATTGTGTATTTACTTCGAATAATTTCTTATATCTGTAGACTTTAGATTATGTGGTGTTTCCACACATACAATAAAAGAGATAGAAACAACAACATACTAGAATACGGCAGAATATAGCATTTAATTATTAAAAAAAACATCTTCTTCTGGCTTCTCCCATTAGGGATCGCTCAGTGGATCATCCGTCTCCATACCCCGCTGTCCTCTACATTTTCCTCCTTCAAACCAACTACCTGCATGTCCTGATTTACCACATCCATAAACCTCCTCCTTGTTCTTCCTCTGTTCCTCCTCCCTGGTGGCTCCAACCTCAGCATTCTTCTACCGATATACCCCATATCCCTCCTCTGCACATGTCCAAACCATCTCAATCTCACCTCCCTCACCTTGTCCCCAAAAGTCCTACATGCGCTGTCCCTTTAAAAAACTAATTTCTAATCCTGTCCATCCTCATCACTCCCAACGAAAATCCTCAGTTCTGCTACCTCCAGCTCCACCTCCTGTCTTTTACTCAATGCCACTGTCTCTAAACCATACAACATCTCAGGTCTCATCACAGTCCTATAAACTTTCCCTTTCATTCTTGCAGATACTCTTTTATCACAAATCACTCCTGCTGTCACTCTTCACCACCCACCCCACCCTGCCTGCACTCTTTTCTTCACTTCTCTAACACACTATCCATTACTTTGCAGTGTTGACCCCAGGTACCTGAACTCCTCCACCTTCTCCACCTCTTCCCCCTGCAACCACACCACTCCACTGCCCTCCCTCTCATTCACACACACATGTACTCTGTCTGACTCCTACTGACTTTCATTCCTCTTCTCTCCAGCGCGTACCTCCACCTCTCCACACTCTTCTCAACCTGCTCCCTACTTCGCAAACATCCAATTAATGATAACATTATAATGATTTAAATTCATATGTTCGTTAAAGCTGGATGACTTTCTGTGCAGAAAGTCTAAATCACAGCACCACTCAATACACTTCGGCTGTCCAATACTAACGGTTGCATTATGTTTATTAGTTAAAGCAAAGAATCTTTGAGGCCTAAATCTCTTTTGAAATGAATGCACTAATGGACTACACGGTATATTGTGCGATTTTGGACTTTCCTGTACGAAACGTGACAAACAATTGTGCCGATTTTGTTGCTCGTGACACCAAAATGGTGGTCCTATATCATAATTTGAGAACAACAGCATATGGATTTCCAAAAAGGGGATAAGTTTTGTGGAGTTGTGGCAGCTGAGGTCTGGCATGTATGATGTGTCCTCTAGCTGTTACCATGAACACTTCAGGAAGGATACTGCATGGAAGCAGTGGAATTGCAGCTTCCAAGTGACAAGCTGTACAAGTGCAGTTAGCCCACAGATTTATGTTTAAAAAAAAAAGCACATGCTAATGATTTTTTACATTTACAGAATTTGGCAGACACCCAGTAGTGGCAGGGATTTGAACTCATGACCATCAGAAGTAAAGTCTAATGCCTTAACCACTAAGCTACAACTTCTACAACTCCTGTGTTTTATACTACTTATGTAATAGCCTACAGTGTACTAGTTTTCATTATCGTACAGTCTACATACAATGTGATTTGTAATGATTTTATAAGATTGCTGAAATCACAGAATCTGTATAAGACATTATTATATATTTTTTAAAAAGCCTCTGGTTGCTATAGTCTCAGGACAAATCGATCTTACTGCAATTTCTGTTCAAAATAAAGCCTTATCAGTTTACTGTTTCATTTTTCGGCATCAACATCCTGTTTAAAACGAAGGTCATTACACCATTATGGATCACCAGTTACAGTAGAAGGAAAAACATAAAGAATAGACAAAATGTATGTTTGTGGATGCTTTATGCAAATGTATGTTTATGATTAGTGAAACCAAACTCAACATAGAGCATGAAGACATCATTTTCTTGTAAATGTTTTTAAGTGATTATGGTGTTTTGAATTACGTAAATCATCAGGACACCAAACGGAACTTTCGCTATGTTTCCACACGGACCGTTAACGAGGTGATACCGGAGAATCTGTACCCCTTCTAACTCTCATATGGATTACATAAGCAGAGAATGAATGTTTTCGATGTGAAAAGTAGACATTTTGAGCTTTCTATTTCTATATTTATTATGTCAGCGAAATGTCAGACAGAGACAGAGACGGCAGAGAGCGCCCCCTGCCTGATTTCTTAATTTTACAAAAGTACAGTGTTTTGTTAGCAAGATTTGAGTATACAAATAAAAGTAGACCCCTTATAGATTCGAACAATGTATTGTTCTTCACTGTATGATGAAAAAAATCACTAAACATTTGTTTTACTGATCTGCAAAAACTCAACTCGAGCGCAAAAATCCGCCTCGATGCACACATCCGGCAATTAATGAGGAAAAAATGCTACAAAACGTGCTGCCACGTTTGTCGACCCCAGACGGTTTAGCGGCGTGATTGGTGGCATTTTTTCCTCATAACGCTGAAATGAACTTAAAAATTTATTTTTGCTCGACTTTATTATTTTTTTTCTGAGTAAAGAAAGGACGTCATGAAAAAATGTGTTGCATTGAAGGTTTAAATTTCGCCTCTTTTTAATTAATTAATTAAATAATTTAATAAAAATGGTCAAACAACATGAGAGAGACAGCATGGATCCAATATCATTGCTGGATGCTTTTTGAGAGGACAAAGCTATTAATATTAAATATTAATATTAAATATTAAAATGTAAATGAACCTCCTGTCTTGCAACTAGCATATTCTTTGTTCTATTATCGGCTCTTTGCTGCTGTCATAAATTAAAAAAAGTGAGCCGTCTGTCGTGTATTCTGCATTCCTTAGTGAAAAGTGGAGTGTTTTTTATGTACCTAATGCATTTGCAGGAACGTGAAGTGCTTCCTGTGTAACACATATCTAAAGATTTACCTCCTGTCTCAGAGAGACCTGCATTAGTGAATTTAATATGATTATGACATACTATATGGACAAAGGTATTGGGACTCCTGACATTTTTTTAGAAATATGAGGTTCTTCCCCAAACTGGTACCACAATGTTGGAGGCAGGTAATTGTATAGGACAATGCCCCTGTATACGAAGCTAGCTACATAAAGCTTTACATGATTGGAGTAGAAGATCTCTTGCTAAAGATCTCTGCCCTCAACCCTATGAATGGGATGAATGGGCTGACTGAACTCCAGCATTACTGATGGCTGAATGAGCTAAATCTACATAAGCACACTCCATCTGGTGGAACATCTTCCCAGAAGAGTGAAGGTTATTATAACAGTAAATGGGAGCAACATGTGGAAAGAGATGTTCAAAAAGCAATCTTATAGGTCAGGTGCCCACAAACTTGATAATACTAAAGATGATACTGATGATTATATTGAAACATGCCAAACCTATATCCAAAGTGCTTAGCCTGCTAGTTTGGGTAAAACATTTACAATATTAACATTTACAATTCAAATTATTTACTGAATAAGGTAAACGCGTGTTTACAGTAACATGGATTTCAGAACTCTGTGAAGCCACCTCATCCAGAATGCACTTCCTCCGTCTCCAACAGTGTCTCAGAGCTACTAGAACTAGCATCAAACAATTCATAAATTGCTCTCATGGCTGCCCATGGCAGCCACCCTTCTCTCGTGCCCTTTCCTCCCACGTTTCTACTTCAAAGCGGCCCGTACTCTTGTTCATGATTGTGGAGATGACGCCACACCAGCGTCTCTCCGTGAATCCTGCGTACACATGCAGACGAGGACGGATAACGTTTTCCCCTGCAGCTTGTCTCGGGTTTAAACGGTGACAGTGCGAGTGTTTAGCGTCATTGATCTTCCCTTTTTTTTAGACTCTTGTCTGCTTTTCTGTAATCTCACACTGAGGCGTAAAACTGGAGACCTCGAACTAGTGCTCGAAATACCAGGTCAAAAATGGCACTTCGAAAACGTTCCTGTAATTACGTGTAAGTGATGTCGGCAGTCGAGGGTATGCGAAAGCAAGTCTCGAATCCGAGAAAAAGGAAAACGGGTTGGATCCAAATATCACTCTCTATGTCGCCTGACTGTGTAACGGTAGCACATCTTTGGCAAACGTTTAGGATTTTAGCTGCGCTGGTCTCTGGAATTCTCCGGCTCTGCAATAGATACAACTGATTGTGAGCGTTTCAAATGAGCTCAGTGTTTAAAAAGTGATGTAATGGCATGGGGTGCTAGTAGTGGAGTTATATAACTACCGTATGCTGCATTGTACTGCTCAATTTTGTCAGTGCTCCTGCATTAAGGAACTCGCCGACTCTGAAACGATCGGCCGTCTCACCAGGCTCTTTACTGCTCTAGCTGTTAAGAATAATAAGAAGATCCATAACATTCACTGTAACCTATTAAAAAAGTAAGAAACAGCTTTCTATTGGTCACCACAGTGAAATTCTTTTATCACTAATCCCAGGGTTTTAGGAGGTTGGGGGTCAGAGATGATACATCACTCCCGGAGCAAAGAGGGTTAAGGGCCATGCTCAAGGGCCCCAAAAGTGGCAGCTTGGCAGGGATTGAACCCCTGACTTCTGATCAGTAACCCATTGCCTTAACCACTGCGCTACCACTTTACCATTTAATAATTTCTGTTTCATTGTTGATTTTTGGTTGATAATGCTTAGAAAAAATAGATTAAATGGCACATCAAAATTTATGGACAAAAGAACAGACTGTGGACAATCACACACATTCCAGATTTAGCCCCATGCCTTTGAGATGGCTTTCTACTAGATTTTGGAGTGCAGATGTGAAGATCTGGGTTTGTTCAGCTTCAAGAGCATTAGTGAGGTGCTGCCAGGCAAGAAGGTATGGGGGCATCCCGAAGTTCTACCTCTGGACAGAGTTTATTTAGAGACACTCTGTGCGGCTGAGGATGTTCCACGTGAACATCCTAAAGATCCATGAAGTTACTGAGCAACTCAAGAACTTTGAGAATGGATTTGGACCGTAATTGATATCAACAGTCTGCTACAATGGCTCCGGACCACAGGATGCATAAACAGTTCTGCTACCACTGAACAGCGCACCTCAACAATGACGGAACTGTAATAAATGGACATTTAGTACCACCCAGATGAGGATGGGTTCACTTTTGTGTATGGTTTCTCTCATGGTTTCTTCCTCATGCCATCTCAGGGAGTTTTTTTTTGCCACTTTCTCGCTCATTAGGAATAAACTTAAAAATATAAGAAAAACTTAAAGGCATTACACTTATACATTCCTATACACAACTTTATAACCTTTGTACAGCTGCTACTCTTCTACTCGTTTGTACACGTGCACTTGATGTAGTCCTGTGTATAGTTCTGTTTGATCTAGTTTTGTGGTATTAAGTGTTCATTAATGTTGTTTCATGTAGCGCCCTGGTCCTTGAGAAACATGGCTTCCTTTCACGGGTGTAATTACTATAAATCCACTTGACTTGACTATGCCTTCGCAGAGCTCGCGTTATGCCTGAACAGGTTTGCGCCTCTTCGTACCAGTGATGCACACAATGCCGTTTTGTTCAGTTGTGTGCTCTTAATTCAGTTTGGGGAAGAAACACATCTAGGAGTGAAGGTGCACAAACCCCATACAGTGGAATTCAATTCATTTTGATTTGTATAGCACTTTTAACAATGTACATCGTCTCAAAGCAGCTTTACAGAGATAAAGAGGTTATAAAGGTATATAGGTTTTGTGTCTATAGGTTTGTTTATTATAAATGTACGTTTATTCCGAGCCAGTGGAGACTGTGGCAAGAAAAAACTCTGAGAAGGCGTGAGGAAGAAACCTTGAAAGGAAACCAGTTTTAAAAAGGAAGCCATCCTCCGGGTGTCACCTAATGTTCTTTCATTACAGTTTCATCGTTGTTACGATGTGCAGTTCAGTAATAGACGCTTAATTGCCGAACGGTTCATGCAAACTGCAGTCCTGAGCCGTTGTATGAGACTGTCGATCTCAAATGGTCTCCAGTTGAAGGGAACTCCGTCCAGAGGTAAAGCGTCGGGATAATTAAGGCAGATCCGAAGAGAAGAAAGAGACAGGAAGCTGGTACAGGGTACAATTTTGAAACTGCTCTAGGTTTCTGTTTTAAGGCATTAAAGCATTAATGTTGATAAAAGTACAATAATCAAAAGTAGTATTTTTGTGATCCGACTTAAGCAGTATAATGTTACTGTATAATGTTGTAAAAGTTTTTTTTTTTTAAACTGGATATTTTCTGCAAATTTTTGATTTCAGAGAATCTTTTTAAGTCCTACTTTTTGCTTACCAAAACCGTTGCTCTCTCAAGCTAACACATTAATACAAGCAGCATTTTTTTTTGTGACAAATATTTAAATCAATTAATTTTTATTTGTATTAAGCTTTTAACAATAGTCTCAAAGCAGCTTTACACAGATAATGTGGTAAGAAAGAATGAATAAGATTGCTCTTTATTAGTGAATTTTTCCCCTAATGAGGGAGCCAGTGGCGACTGTGGCAAGAAAAAACTCCCTGAGACGGCATAAAGTAGAAACCTTGAAAGAACCCAGACTCAAGATGAACCTTATCCTCATCTGGGTGGCACAGAATGTCCATTTATTACAGATAAACAATGTTGAGGTGAGAAGTGTTGGTGATTAAATGAAAACTAGTAGTAGTCCTGAGTCAGTGTAGCAGACTGTAGACATCAAGTACAGTCCAAATCCATCCTCAAAGCCCCTGTGTTACTCCGTAATTTCATGGATCCACAGGCTGTTAATGTGAAACCAACCCCAACTGCACAGAGTGGCCTCCAATCCAGACGCAGATTGGGACGAATCGGGCAGATCCGTAGAGAGGATAGGGGCAGGAACAGTGGTCTAAATAACATTTATTACACAGTTTGCTGGATACGTCACATTATTTCAAAATTAAACTCAATCTATTGTATTGTTACACCCTGTATTACAACAGCTTTATTTATAAAATACGGATCTGTTCAGATGGGTGTGGTCTCCACCAGAAAGACCACGCCCCAATTCATAGGTGGTGACTGAATGCAAATCATATCACTTTGACCTTCCCAGTGAACAAATCTCCACCTAATTGAACACAGAATGTGATGAGCATCAAAGCGCTCTCCATCAGAAAATCCTTCATCTTTCAATCCACCAGTACAGTTTCTGAGTCTTGTATCATATATGCCAAGGTGCAATGAAATGGTTTTGGCAGCTTGTGGAGATCTGACACCTTTCCAAGACATTTCATGCTGATACTTGAGTACTCCTGCCCATTTCTACTGCTCAGTGCTGAAACATGGTTTCTGCAGGTTTCACAAAGTCAAATTAAAGACTTTTTAAGGCATTTTTAAGACCATTAAGAATGAAATTTAAGACCTATATCACAACATCAGAAACACACACACAATATTTTGTTAGTAACCGACTTCAAACAAGCAATTAATTTTTTCCAAGCCAAGTATCGCTAAACTTGCACTTCCCCATCGCTGCCAAATAAAATTCGTTTTACGTCTGTGGTACAATCCGAGAGATTTGAGCCAAAAAACAGAAAGCCGATTGGCTGTTGCATGTCGGTCTCATTTCTAGTCGTAATACAGCGAATTATATTTGGACAAGCGAAAGAAAGAACTAAAACACCATGGAAACTAACAAACAAAAGCATTCTAAAGTCCTGCTGGAGCATTTCAGTGAGCAGTAATGGTAGCGTTACATGGATATCGGAAAATTAGGAACTGTTTTAAATGATTTAAGACCAAGAAACAGCGAATTGAAGACTTTTTAAGACCCAGCAGAAACCCTGTGAAAGCATCACGCCTCCATCCATTTTTATACTGAGAGCATATTTATGACTTCTGTCAAATCAGAACAACTGAAAAAAGGATCCATTAAAACAAACAAATTTATATAAATAAGATAAGAAGATTAACAGCATCCCCTCAACTTTCCAACAAAACACACACACACACACACACACACACACACACACACACACACACACACACACACACACACACACTCTCAAGTAAGGAAGGAAGGAATCGCTTCCCTGATGGGAAAAACAACATGCAGGTTCACAGCCTCTTTCAGAACCACCAGCCTGCTCCCTGTGTGAGAGTGTGTGTGTGATTGTATGAGAGTGTGTGCACCACCGGGCTCTCATTAAAGATGTAACCGTGACCTTCCCCACTCGTAGACAGCCAATAAACGTTTTCCTGTCCACACAGTCGTTTGCTGACCGGACAAACTCGCTTGAAAAGCCATTCGGAGCCATGACTCTAAATCCAACCGAAGCCTACAGGGTGAATCCGCAACACACACCAAATGCTTTTTTACTTACTTCGATAAGGAAGTCTCCAGTGCGTAGTCCGGCCTGCCATGCGACCCCACCCTCGTCCACAGACTCCAGATATTGCAGGGCGGGAAAGGCTGGGGTCGGGCTGAACTCCTCGATCGGGGTGTCAGCTGAAAGTCCACATGGGGGCACAGAGAGTGGGAAAAAAAATTGTTTCATGGGAGAAAACAAGCACCTTAAGACCTTTTTTTTTTATTTTTTAAACGTCATTCATTATCACCAAGACATTTGGGGGTCCAAGCTCCAAACTTAACTCAGACATGTGGACTATCAGTGGAAACTTCCGGTGGTTTCATAATGATAGATGACAACACTGCTTTGCAATCATATATCCAGATGCCCGGCCCTACATCATGTTCTTTATGTACAGCTGCTCAGTGGACAAGTTCAAGTTCAAGTCTACTAATGCAATGGACACTTCTACTAATACATTTTTTCCCTTCCACCAACTACAGAAAAGGGGATTTGATACAATACTAGCCAGGCTTTGGTATGGTGTCCTGGATTTCGCCAACCCCCCCTCCAGCTAGACTCCCCTTAAGTCATACTACAGCGCCATCTGTTTCTCCGAAAAACCCTTCGGCAGTGTAATCTGCTACGGTGCTAAACACATTACACTGCTACCTTCGCTGCCATTTCTAGCATGTCAGTATCTTCATCATGCTTTACAGTTATCAAAGAACACAAAAGAAAGTGCTGACCAGAAATAATTATGTTTCTCTGACATCTATCTGAAGTGACTTACAGTTACAGGGGGCAGAATAGTGAGCAGTTTAGACTCAAGGGTTCAACCTATCACTGAATTTGATTCCCTGGGAAGATCATTGGATCAAATCTGTAACTGTGTCTTTATTTACAGCAGGATAGATAGGACAGTATCTCGGTTTAGGATCAGCCAACAAACTACCACCAGAATTGTTAAACACATGAGAAACAAATATTTTTGTTAGGGTTCAGGCTCGGGTCAGAATTCCTGCCTTTTGTCTATTACTTTTTGGGCCTTTTTTTCCACAATCTTCTTGTGAGAGAACTTTTGAGTGCCTGTCAAAAGTTTGGATAATTCTATGCATGTTCCCTTTTGTTTCTATACAACAAACTTCTTCTTCTTCTTTCGGCTTCAGTCGCTACAGCGGATCATCCATCTCCATACCCCCCCTGTCCTCTACATCTGCCTCTTTCAACCCAACTACCTGCATGTCTTCCCTCACCACATCCATAAACCTACTCCTTGGTCTTCCTCTTTTCCTCCTACCTGGTGGCTCCATCCTCAGCATTCTCCTACCGATATACACCATGTCCCTTCTCTGCACATGTCCAAACCATCTCAATCTCGCCTCCCTCACCTTGTCTCCAAAACGTCCTACATGCGCTGTCCCTCTACTCTGCTACCTCCAGCTCCACCTCCTGTCTTTTACTCAATGCCACTGTCTCTAAACCATACAACTAAAGGGCAAATACGCAACAGCAAATGACTGGAAGAACGTTTTGTGGACAGATGAGTCTATATTGCACATTTTTTAGGGGTTAATAATGGCTCCAATTTCATACTTCAACAACATGCGATTCTGTTGAAACCAACTTCACCGTACAACTAGAAAATTTCTCAAAGCATACATCCAAGCTCTGTGAGCATTTTTATAGAGCAAACAGTCGTCTAGAGTGTTATCTATCATGGTACATGCCCAGTCTCCATACCTAAATCCTATTAAACTGCTTTGGGATGATGGATGTTCACAAGAAAGAATATACTGAACTATACTGAACACCTTCGGCACGGTGGCAACGTATTTGAGCTGAATGTTGGCAGGAACTGATACCAACAATCTGTAAAGCTCATTCATTCTAAAGGGAGGATTTTTTTTTAAATGAAAGTCTGGACATTTCTATATTTGTTTTGTTTGTATTGCATTAATGAACAAAATGAACATGCACGCCTCATCCTCAGAGTTACCAGAAGAATAGGTGTATCCAAAAAACTTTTTTTCACAGGCATTATATGATTTATAAGCATTTATAAGCACACTTTGTACTTTGTGACGTCACAAGTGTTTAAGGAGGACACCCGCGCCCTTTGATGTCATCGAATTGTTTCAATGTTGCGCGTGAAGTTGATCAACTTTTTTTTCTTTTACCGCGGCAGCTTTTGGTGCACCGGTTCGAGGAGGTGGAAGAGGAGGAAGAGGAGGATGAGGAGGATTTGGGGCGGGGGGGTCGTTTAAACATGAAAGGTGGTATAATTGTTTTGCTTTGCTCTTACCTTTCGCCCCTCTCAGCACGAAGCCGAAACCTTCGTTGTCCTTCTTCTGCAGGACCACGGTCTTCTCGTCGATGACGCAGTCGCTGTGGAGAAATTTGCGCGCACAGCGGCCGTTAGTGCAGGCGGCCGTCATCCGCACCAAGGCAACCGAGTAGTGCGGCTTCATCGCGCCGGAGCTCCTCATCCTCCTCTTCGGTTTCTCTGAAAGCGACTTGCCAACGCACTACAGATTTTTTTCCTTTTCCTTCGACCGATCGGAAACGCGAGCCTCGCTGACTATCATCTCATACACGGCGGCATGGCTGAGAAAAGCTTCCCCGATCCGCCTCCGGTCCGGTCCGGTTCGGTTCGGTCCGCCCGATCACAACCCGAGGCTTCGCATTGGACTTAGTTTAACCTGTTCCCACCCGCATTGCGTCTCCGGTGGAGCGATTTAAAATCCGAGAAATATGTCAAACGCAGTATGAAAAATAAATCAATATATAAATAAATCTATAGAAATCCTGCAGTCTGATGCTCAGCTTTAGGGGGGAAAAGACGCTTATTGACGGTCAGACTCGCGGTTAAGGCAGGAGTGGGCGGGGCCGATGGAGCGCAAGACATATAGGTGAAGGATGAGAACACATGGCTCGGGTAGAGGAAAAAAAAAGATGAGTGTAACATATGATGTTGACCGAGAGAGACAGAATAAGAGGGATGGATGACAAACGCGTGTGAGAAAATGGAGTATGAGGTCGGGAGAGCTCAGAGGTTAAGCTCGATTTCTGATCAGAAGGTTGTGAGTTCAAATCCCCCCACAATGAATGTAGTAAATAAACAAAAAATAAAATGACAAGAGAAGGAATGACACTTCTTTCGATCCATAGCTCCTTGAGAGCATCTGGAGGAAGGTTTTAGGAAGTCAGTGAGAACAGAGTAGGTTCTTCTTTGAAATTCATTTTGGGCAAAGAGTAAAAGATGGAACAGATGTTTCTCTGTCAACCCTGAGATTCGAACACACAACCTTCTGATCAATAGAGCAGAACCCTGAGCCATTACCCATAATCATGAATAACAGAGTAATCCTTGTCAGGGTTTGTGTAGAATCCAGAGTCTATCCTGGAAAACACTGAACACAAGGTATAAGGAGTACACCTTGAAAGGGGTGAAAGTACTTCACAGGGTACCTTGCATTCATGCAAACACAAATCTTGTGCTAAATTACTATAAACTATCCACATGGTGACCATTCAGTAAGGAGACAGTTTTCTATTTAAGATTTACAGAAGTCTACAGTATCAGCGCATTGGAATAGAGGTAGTCTTCTCCACCACCACCTCCATCAACTCAAAACAAACAATCGTTAGCCATGGGTTAACGAACAATGACCTATTCATCTGTCCATTTAAAAAAACAGTTTTTAGACATATTAATTTGGCTTTAATTCGTTTGTGGACGGTTAATTACACACTGGTGATTAGTGCAAAGCAGTGGTGCACAATTATAAACTACATGTCATTCGTTAGTGTACTTAAATAGCTTTTTTGTGTATCAGTACTCAGTATTTCCATATGGGGAGTCTTTAACTTCAACACATTTCACTGGTCAAACAGGTAGCAAGCCACCAATCAGGGTCGAGCGCCGCTCTGGTTTGTTATGTTTGCCGTTTGGTGTATCTACTTATCACCAACATACAGTTCAGCATCAGTTCAACAGCAAGCAGAACATTTCGAGAGGAATGTCAACACCCGTGGCCTTTTTGCATTTCTTTAAGTAGTAAAAAAGTAGTAGATAAGTCGTTTTCGAAGTAGTTGAAAAGAAGGGTTTGATCATTTGAATAGACATCAATCAGTGTTTGACTCATTAATATCAGTCTAATAATAGATACAACAAATTGATAATAGGAACATTATAGTGATACTTTCTTTCGGCTTCTCCCATTGGGGTCGCCACAGCGGATCATCCGCATTCATGATCCGCATGTTCCTAACGCAACCCTCCCCATTTATCCGGACTTGGGACCGCCACTAAGAGTGCACTGGCTTGTGCAACCCTAATGGCTGGGGTTGGTTTCCTGACCAGGGATCAAACCTGGACCGCAGTGAGAGCCGCAGTGAGAGCGCCGCATCCTAACCACTAGACCACCAGTGACCCGAGAACCATTATAGTCATAATAAATCCTAATACTCTGGTTACTTAAGTACATTTGAAGGCAAATAATTTTGTGCTTTTACTCAAGTGAAGGTTTAAAGGTACTGCTACTGGATTAATGTCACTTAGTGTATCTCTACTTTAACTCAAGTACATGGTTTGTGTACATTTATAAATAGAGAGAAATACACACTTCCCTACCCTACACAGAACAGATTAAAACACAGATTAGCAATATACCTGGACCCTATATTTGGCTCTCATGTGTAATAAGAATTGCATTGACGGCTCACTTGATGCTCAGATAAAAGCCAGACTGCATGCCAATCAAAGCTTTTGACGTTTCCGAAAAAAACTAAACGCTGACAAACTGTAAAATGAGTTTGAATAGGAATGCGGGAAGGACGAGCTGACTCCTGCAGCATGATGCATGGTTACCATGGTTACGAGTTCTGCTTGGAAGCAGGGTGTGTTTCAGTGGGGTTTTTTGGTGTATTTAGCACTTTGCAGGGAACAAATGTCCCTGTGATGTTAGAAATATAAAATGATATTTGTATTATGGAGTCATTAAACGATTAGCATTGGCATTAGTGTGGGCATAGTGCAATTCAAGTCCACTTTAGCCAATGAAAGTTCCAAATATAAGACTATCACTATTTGTGCTTTGCAGACTGATCCCTAGTTTGGTAGTCAGGGTTTTGTTCAGGAAGTCAGCCATTTAAAGGACTGTCTCATTTTTAAAAATTCTTTCTGGTGTATTTGAATGATTGCTTGCCCCAGAAATTTCACAATGCACTGCAAAAACCAAGGAGCATCAGTTCTCACTGATGTCTCTTACTGAAAATGGTGTGATACCAGGCACAAAAAAAATGGCAGAAAAAATCCAGACAAACTTCATCTAGTAGCTTGTTGTATGATGTTTTTCACCTTTTAACCCTTTGCATTATTAAGTCCTTCTATCATGGATTTACAAACCGTTATATTTGTGTGATAAAAATCAGCTCCTGTTCATAACTTCTAAGCAGATTGTGGAGGGCCATCAGAGCCAGCAAGGCCTTCCCTACTGGTCTAAATGTAGAATCACTGATGTACATTTTTTTGTCTATGTATTTGTTTTAAATTTCCCATGATAGTCTATTCTCTTCATAGCATAGTGTTTCTCAGGTGTGTTGCTGCTGCTGCACTACCGTATTTAAGTTGTGGTTAGAGTTTATGTCCAATCAGATTTCAGCCAGCAAAAATGAACAATGTTAGACCTTGTTAGATCAAAACTGGTTACTTGGAGCTGTTGTTTTAACCAATCAGACTGCAATTTGCTTATTCTAAAGCTCATGAGATGGAATAGAAACACATCTGAAATTTTACATTCTCTTTGATTTGATGGTCAAAAAACAGCTTAATGTGCTCTCTAAATTCACATATACATGTGAATTTAATAGCAATCACAATGGCTCACAGAGGAGAAGAACGTCTCTAGGTTACGTATGTAACCCTGGTTTCCTCAAGGAATGAGACGCTGCTTCAACAACTGCTTCAAAGTATGCCTGCAGCACGATGTGTCATTGGGCATTAGAGAGCACCTTAGGAACATACCCTGGTTTGGGGTAGAGAAAAGCACTGGCCATGCCTGGGGTAAACTCAAGGAGAGACGAGGTCACGGAAAAGGCCTGAAGGTCCCCGACGGAGGAAATAGCCAAAATAAATACAGTCTAAACTGTAAGAAACTTCAAGTGCCCTGGGGTAAGGGCTAGAAGGGAGGCTTAAAAAGGGCCTCCAGAACTAAAGCCAGGTCCCATACAGGCACCCTAGGTCGCACCCAAGGCTTTAGCCTCCAGGTGCTGTGGAGGAAACGTGTCACTAACTGGTGCTTGCCCAGTAACTGCTCAGCAAGCGGAGCACGATAAGCCGCAATAGCTGACACGTAACCTTTCAGGGTGGAAAGAGACAACTCTGTGGCAAACTGTCCCTGCAAGAACTCCTGTACTGAACCGACCGGGCAGTTTACTGGGTCCAACTGGTGGTGCTCCCACACACACATTTCGTGACATACGACCTCCTTGTGGGGGGAGCTCTGGATTGGAGAATGAGCCTTACGAGTCACAGCACGAGTCACCACCTCCAAAAACTTCTCAAATAAAGGAGTGTCTGCAGGTTCACTGGCATCCATACCCTCCCTCTCCTCGGAGGAAAAGAGGAAAAGGGGTAGAGCTCAGTGCTCCCTTCACAGGGGAAATGAAACCGCTGAATGGCATGCTTTCAAACCCTGGAAGAAGGCGCTGTATCTGGCAGGTGAAGCCCACCTCCAAGCGCGTCTGCCAGATTCATATGTGCCGCTTCATATGTGCCGCTTCATGTGTGCCGCAGATTCATATGATCGCCGCTTTGCCTTAGCAAAAGAAGGGCCAGAACCACGATGAATGAGAGCGCCCTTATCAAAGAGCGCTCTGGTGGAGCGGAGGGTCTGCAAGGACATGCGGCCACAATGAGAGCAACGACTGAGCAGGCTTCGCTCCCAGGCAAGCTACACACAAACTGTGTGTATCCCCCCTGTGATAAAACGGGGGCAAGGAGGAACACACAGCCGGGACTCATGCTCGTGAACAAAAAGAAGCTAGGGTCGTCTTCACCGCTTAAGCTTTTATAGCTTCCTGGTTGTGTCGTCACCCAGCCTGTGACATTGTGCCTTTCCGTTGGACAGATTACACACATGATTCAGAGCATGGACACAGGGAAACTGATGTGGTTGCAGATATACTTACAGTACAAGCTGGACGTCGTGAGGAAAGGTCGGCCAAAACTATTTAAAACAGTTTCATGAACCTGTCATATTTTTGCATTTTCCTCCTGTAGAATTTGCCCAAAAAACACACAATTTGCCTTGATTTCAAATCCCCACAGAAAAAAAGGTAATGCACTAAAAAAATGCACAGAAAACCTGTCTTTTCTTGAGGTTAATATCGATGCTTTTGCTAGAGTTGATGTATGCGGGAGGTGCAGCTACAGTGATAAAAGACTTGTTAAATTGTGTTCATTGGGTTTCTTGCTTTAGTAATGGCATTCATTCTCACTGCATGAGATACCTGTTTGTGATGCAGCGCTCTGTTACACAGCTTTTCTGTATAATATTGATAGTTTCTATAGCCATGGTGTCATAGTGAAGGAACTAAGAAGTGGATTGATTCAGGCAGGACACCACCTGGTGTCAAAGCCACGTCCTGCCACTGTAAGGAGGTGATTTGTCAAGAGTAATAAATGTGTCAGAAGAATATACAGTCAGGATTTGAGGGGGCTCCCATGCTAGGGGTTCATGAACAGGCCACAATCTGGACAATAAATAAATCATGTGGCAGTTTTTAGGAAATAGTAATAAATAGGTTTTGCCACCATTATTTTATTAAATTGAAAAAAAAATTAGGGTTTTGGAGGTATCGGTGGATATTTTGACACAAACTGAGTGATTAAGCCAACAAAATTATATTATGTATATTAAATATTGTATTATAGTGTTATTTTTTATTATAGTGATATACTGTAGTGAAAACAAAACTAAATATGAAGCTGAGTCATCTGTGTCCTTACCAGAGCCAGAATTGTACACCAGTGGTCCCCAACCCCGGGCCACGGACCGGCACCGGTTCATGGGCCAATTGGTACCGGGCCACACAGAAAGAACACATAATTTACATAATTTCCATTTTATTTTATTTATTCTGAACGATGTTTTATTTTGGATATTTACCGGAATTCACGTTTATTATTATATTTAGAAAATACCAGTTTTTATGTCGGTCGTATCATTTTATTTTGTTGTATTTTTCCGCCACACCTTAAAGGCCGGTCCGTGAAAATATTGTCTGCAGGTTGAATGCAGGTTTCTTACGCAATGAGAAATGTGCAAGTGCCAGTGTCAATCCAAAACGGGTCAAGTCAGAGGTTTTTTTGAATTAAAACGTAAACTTTTGATCTTTTCCTAAGATTTCAAATAGAAATGGGAAATCTATTTATTTATTTATGTTTATGTAACAGTAGTGCTAGCGACACATATCATGTATCTGATAAATGACTTAAAACCGTGATTTGTTATTTTTCAATATCTCCCAGCCCTAGTTTTGAATGCAATTTAAAAGAATTCAAATAAAATAAAAATATACAGTATATCCAGGGACACAGAAAAGGCAAATACAATACTAATATGTTCAACGGTATTTTAGCCAGTGAGCTAATTCCTCACTTTGTTGAACATATGAATCAGAATTTGACATAAATTGTGCTACCAAAAATGTTATTAGAACTTTCTCCTCTGGACATGGACAGCAATTTCACTTAAAAATGTTTTAAAAATGTAAAACATACTGTATAAAAATAAAATCTGATTTTGTCAAATTTCTTTGTCCATATGTATTTCTGATCTTATAAAATATATTTCCATTAAGAAGTCCTTAGAATTGAGGCCAACATACAGTATGTACACAGACAATCCTATAATTCTAAGGTTTTTAAAATGATGGCGGAATAAATGTAATCATTCGCCTCATAGCAAGATCTCAGTGCTAGTTCTGTTCATAGACCATCAGAAGTTTTATTCTCGTATACTAACCTGGCTTCCTGTAGCTGCCCACATCAGATTTAAAAGTAACTAGTGTTCCTACAAAGCCATAAATGGACTGCAAAGCATTTACAGTAGTATCATTCTTTAGCTTTCTATATTTGTCATGCTGATACAGTTCCAGAGACTTGTAGAATCAGTGCCAATACACATCAACTGACAATATGCTGAAGGATCCTTGTGGCCCTAACACACTTTAGGCTGGGTTTTTCTTTGAATTGTCAGCCAACTTATAGTTACAGTAAGTAATGAGTTTGACCAACAATCCTGGCATAAAAATGGTAAGTACTAAATACTTTTAATGCCCAATAACTGTTCAGATCCTCAGTCTGCATTACTATTTTCCAGTTGGATGGTTAATGGTGTACATACACATTTGGCATTTGGCTGATGCCCTAATTTCATTTGTCTTATTTGTACAACTGAATAGTTGAGGTTTTAGGGCCTTGTTTAAGGACCCAGGAGCAGCAGCAGAGCAGTGCTGGGATTCACATAATGACCTTTCGATTAGGTGTCCAACATATTAACCACTGAGCTTCCACTTCCCTGGTGAAGGCCAAAGCACAGAGATTCTACCAACAGAGCCCTAAGTGGTAAAAAAAAAACGTGTACATTTTTCTACTACAATTAAACACAGAACAAAACAGTACTTTTAAACATTTATTTGAATTAAAAAGAGAATTTTGCATTTTTGTACAGGATGTTAAATAGGGCTGGGTGATATAATATCAATATAATATTGATAGCATGATTAACTAGGTCACAATCCACTTGTAATAGCATAAATGACCGATATCTAAAAAATTTATTTAAAAATAAAAAAAAAGGTTCTTTTAAAGTGTTATACGTTAATTATATAAAATGATAAATATATCTTTTTGAAATAGACAAAAATCATGTTTTTTTAATGATTATTTATTTAATTATAAATAATAACATTTATTTTTAAAGATATTACATCATTTATATTATTTTAATTTGAGCATTTTTTTTTATATTTCTAATACAAACAGTTGACATGATGATAAGTAGCTTTTATTTCAGCTTTCAGTTCAGCTCATAGTCCTTACACTTAAATAAAATGCCTGCTTGGATAAATAATATATAAAATAAAATTGTATAATATTTTTGAATAGAATAAATCTAATAAAATGTATAACTTGTCAATTTAATTGATTACTCAATTTATTCAAAATAAAAGTATATTGCATTAGTTTGATTAATTCTATTTTATTTTGATGAAATATTTGAAAACGTTATAAATATATATATATATATATATATATATATATATATATATATATATATATATATATATATATATATATATTAATATTAAATAATATTTTATCTAACCAAGCAGACATTTTATTTAAAACTGTTTTAAAAATGTAAACTGTTGATGCTCACAAATATTAATAATAATAAACTGCGTTAATAAAAAATGACAACATACAGTGTATATACATATACATATATATATATATATATATATATATATATATATATATATATATATATATATATATATACACACACAGTATATATACACCAAGAAATATAAGAATCTAATCATCATCATCATCATCATCATCATCATCATCATCATCACTGCTTTATTAAATTGTAAGACACCCTGCACATGTATCTTTCTATTAAATGCACCAACATTTTGTTAAACTTTAGGCCTGTAAATCAGGGAGCCTCCAACAGGAAGTAGATGGCAATGCATTACTATGGATTCCTTCTGTGTGTCTCCATGACAACATGCTCAGAGCAAGGGGTGTAGTGTGTGCATGTGTGTGCATGTGTGTGTGTGTGTGTGTGTGTGTGTGTGTGTGTGTGTGTGTGTGTGTGTGTGTATACTGAGTAGGAGTTCAGCTTGTCGCTTATGGATTTTTTCCTCCTTTAAAGTGGCCTATACCAAAACAGACCAGATCAGACGCATGATTTCCTTAAATCTCTAGGCCCTGGTGTACATTTTGCAATTAATAATCAATAACCCGAAGTGGAATTGCTTTGAGTGCGATGATGATGATGATGATGATGATGCAGTCATTCTGTCCACTTCAATCTTCTGAACAGTGAAATAATATATTCTACTGACTAATGCGTGTGACAAAACGGGATGGAAATAATTCACAGTATGATGGACGACAAAATGATTTTCAGGAGGTTGCAACATTTGTGTACAACCAGAGTGATGAAAAATGAGCGATAATCAACAGTATTTGAGTATTTGGCAAGAAAACCTGGTAGGATTATTGGAAAATAGGTATCCAAAGAGATCAAAATAATTAATGTCAAAATTAAGCCACTATGTTAAATAGATTTTAGTCATTACACTGCACTTTGTATGAGTAATCTCATATAATTATCCATATACCTATTAAAATATTTTTTAATCACACTACTGGAAGACTAATAGATCATCACTTCTCTAACAATCCTAACCAAAATCCATTCACGTGCATCTACAGTTTTAAAGCAATCGTTTTTTGTTTTGGTTTTAAACGTGACCTTCCATTACATCACGCCGCCGATCTCTCGACGCCATCGCCATGTCATTGTTGAGCCACGCTGACCGACCGCTCGAGTATTCGGGCCGCTTACATAAGCAGCCATCTGACAATGAGCGCTTTCACACTCTCGGCTAAGCTTCTCGCGGAAGAAAAAAAAAAAGAACTCACACGTGAACAGTTGTGTTGTGATCTCCATGGAGTGGAACAGAACAAAACGGAAAATGATATGATGACAGGAGATGACGGGGATCGACTCGGAAAACCGGAATAAAATAATCCTCTTTGTGCGGAGAGTAAGACGACTTTTAGTTGGCGGATTAATATCCTGTAATCTCGCCCATCTGATCACTCTGACTAGACATAATGATCAAATGAGATGAGATGAGATTATGTGTAAATTAATCCAGAATATGGAAAAGAAATAATTCTTATAATCCTAATCTGGAATGGGGTTGCGTTATACCAGGGAGAGGTGGAATTCCCGATTCTGATTATGGATTTGGTTCATGCGATTCTATATGAACGTTTCTGTTCAATTTTATCGTTTCTATAGTAACATCTTACTGGGATTTACTCTACGCTGGACAGATGGTCAGTTGATGATGAGTACACCATAAGGACAAAAGTTTGTGGACACGACCATAAAATTCGTATGTGCTTTTTGAACATCCTAATCCACATTTAGTCCCTGTTTGCAGTTATAATAATCTCCACTCTTCTGGGAAGAGTTAATAAGGGTTAGTAAAGTCAGAAGCTGATGTAGGTGAGGTGAGGAGGCCTGGGGTGCAGTCAGTTTTCCAATTCATCCCAATAGGGTTGAGGTCAGAGCTCTATAGCAGGCCACTCAAGATCTTCCACTCCAAAGCATACAAACCATAACTTGTTCAAGCTGACTTTGTGCACATGCTGGAACAGGTTTAAGCCTCCTAGTTCAAGTGAAGGAACAATTTAATGCTACAATATACAGAGACACCAATTGTGTGCCTTCAACTTTGTGGTAAAAGTTTGAGGAAGAACCACATATGATTGGAAATGTCAGTTGTCCGAGTACTTTTGTCCATACAGTTGATATACAGTATAACTTTAGAATGCTCATGAATCAGGAATATGAATAATAATTTATGGTTTAATCTTAAATTCATACGTACTGAAATGAGAAAAACGAATATAGCGGTACATGCACAGCGACGTCTCGATTAATTATCCTGACTTCCTAAGCTAATTCATGCGCTTCGGAAAGGCCAATCGGCTAATGAGACGACATCCGTCCGTGTAAAATGGCCTCCCGACCCTTTCTGCGCTCAGCTTTATAAGAAATCTTTCGCTGTTAATTAATTGCTACATGACAAATAAATTATGGCTGCAGACACAAATTTTACAGTGGAAAAAACAACTCAAGGATTGCAGGTTAAAGAGTTTCCGTCACGTTTCTTTAAACGAGATGAAATATCAGGGAATGAAGAGCATACTAGAGGAAAGTAAAAACTTCTAATCATAGCAAATCATTTATAGAAAAGATTTTGTAAACCTATCGAGTCAGGATTATAATTCAATTATTATCTGGGAGAAATCTGTAGCTATAAAGGACAGGAAGTCAGAAGGAACAGCAGGCCATGACACCAATAAAGCCTATGAATATGCAATAGTTTGGAATTAGGTCCCAAGGATTATACTGTAAACTCATAGAGATATGCTGGAAGATCAGAACAACATGTTCAGGAGGATTTAAAAGAAAGCTTTCGTCTCACCTCGAAGCATCAAAGCTGTCATAGGATCCCACTGTGTAATGCCGAAAGAGCTTCCGCCTCTCCGACCGGTCCGCTCGAGCGTCTGAACAGATAAGACACAAACGACAACAATTATTTAGATGAAACTGAACAATGTGATGATCCAGAGATATCAGGTCAGTGTAAATTTCCTGTGTGAGTTTCTTAGGCTTCATGAACAGCCTGGGACTATTATTATTACTATTATTATTATTATTATTATTATAAAATCGGAAATGTTTGATTTGAAAAAAGTAGCTGCGGGTTTAAGGTTTTAGATTCCATGATTACACTTCAAAACATAAATGATTGCAAGTCAACGAGTCAGCAAACAATTTCAAATGTTATTGATCACGTGTGGAACCATAAACGGTCCAGTTTGCTTTTTCCATATTTTTCCATTTTCCAACATTAAAATAGAACTGTACTCAATTTTAAAATATAATTTACTAAAGGGTAGGAAAGGAAAATTCATGTCAGATAAGATGCGATGCAAAGTGGATGCAAGTGAAGGAAATTTTGTGTTCATGCGCACACATACGGGACATGACATGAACACATGAAATAAAAATACCAAACACGGGAACATTGCGCAAAACCTCAATCAAGTCAAGTCAAGAGGCTTTTATTGTAATTTCTACTAAACACAGTGGTACACAGTACACAGTAAAAACGAGACAACGTTCCTCGGAACCCTGGTGCTACACTGAACAACATAGAGCTACAACACAACACAAAGCTACAGAAAGGGCATCGAGCACAACCGAGTGCAAACAGTGCAGACGGAGGTTTACGCCAAACAGTAAACCTACTGTATACTCTGAATATACAGTACTGTGCAAAGAGGACTATGAAAAACTATAGTGACAGTATATATAAACAGTGTGAGCACAGACAACCAAAGGCATGGAAAGACACAGATTAAGGTGAGCTGTGGATCTTTATATAATAGCTAATTATTGCTAATAATTGCAGCCAAGAATATTCGTATAATACAGTAACAAAAAGCACAGGACAGAAAGAAATGCCTTCTTTGAGTTCTGACTGTCAGTTCTAATTGATTGACACTAATGTTATCATTTCCATACACGTTTCATATAAACATTATATGGACAAAAGTTTAGCCCTCACCATTAATCCCTATAAGTCCACATTTGTGTTATAATAGCTTCCACTCTTCTGGGAAGATGTTCCACTAGATTCTGGAGTGTGGAGCTTTGTACTCACTCAGTCACAAGGGTATTAGTAAAGTCAGGTACTGAGGTAGGTGAGGTGAGGAGTTCCCAGTCATGCCAAAGGTGTTCAACAGGTTTGAGATCAGAGCTCCATAGCAGGCCACTCAAGATCTTCTACTCCAACCCATATAGAGTACATCTTCATGGAGCTGATTTTTTTGCACAGGGGCATTGTCATGCTGGAACAGGTTTGGGTCTCCTACTTGGTGAGGTGATGTGTGAAGTGAAGAGAAAGTATTGGGATACCAGACTTTTCTAGTTGCATGTAGTTTTTCCTTACCAAAAAGGCGCACATATTTGTCTTTAGATGTGGAAGGATTACATTCTTTGAACTTTTCACATGAACTAGGAGACCCAAACATGTTCAAGCAGGACAATGTCCCGTGCGCTAAGCCAGCTCTATTAAGATATGCTTTAAATGGGTTGAAATAAAAATCTTGAGTAGCCTGCTATAGAGCTCTGACCTTCAACCCTTAAATGGAGGGTTAGGGTGCTATTACTTTTAAGATTATACAAGCCAATAGGGACTCAATGTGGAATGAGATGTTCAAAAGGTTTTTATGAATCTTATGGTCACTAGAGTGTATATATTTTTGCTGTGGTATAAGATGATTAAAACTGCTACATTGATTATGATTATGATTATTATTATACTGTAGGTAAATGATTATGTCAGGCAGCACCCTCTTAACCTGTGGTTCATTATTTTTCTATAACAGCATGCCCCCAGGAGTTTTATTGCTTTATTACCACTGACCCACACCATCAAATGACAATTAAAAGAAATGCTAATGTTCCATTATGAAATGAACCCAACATGGGAGAAACAGAAAGAAAGACCAAAAGGAATCAACTGCACACAATGCGGCCTTCCAGTCCTGCATGATGCAATATCAAAGGGCACAGGGGAGGAAAAAATGCCTTCTGCTCACAAATTAGTGTCCATATGTGAACATATGCCACTGTGTCCCAGTAGTCATTTCTGCAGAAGATGAAATCATAAAAATCACGGGAAAAAAAGAAACACAATGCACGGTCTTTGGCCAGAAAAGCAAATCAATGCCGAATGACATCTTTCTGGAAATTGGGCCCCTTTTCAGCGGTTACAAACGTCAGCTCATTTCGGTGGACACGGAGTATCGACTCGAGCGCAGATACAAGGAAGCTTTTTACTGTGGGCAGAATGCTGGAGAGAAGCCAGAGAGCAGCAGCTTTAAAGGAGGAAAGGTATCGACCCGGTGCTGTGGAAGCACTGATGATGCAGTAGAGGTGGAGATAATGAAACAGGGACTGGAACGAAATGCTGACCCCGTCTTCAGACCACCTGAACGCGTCTTGTGGGAACACTTAGCGGCAAGCGGCTCATATAGCCACTCGTCCATAATGAGAGACGGGAAATTGCATAGCTTTTTTACACAACTATTGAACAACCGTTCTTTATCAGCGCTGTAGAGATCTTACAAGAGAAATCATACACCAGATATAAATCACAGCCTGAATCCAAAATAGGAAAAATGTCAGAAACACACCATCTTGACAAACTATTACATTTACATTTCCCTCCTTCATTTCTTCAAGAAAAACT
This sequence comes from Silurus meridionalis, assembly GCF_014805685.1. Taxonomy (NCBI): domain Eukaryota; kingdom Metazoa; phylum Chordata; class Actinopteri; order Siluriformes; family Siluridae; genus Silurus; species Silurus meridionalis. The sequence goes on along the minus strand of NC_060888.1, from coordinate 23,962,546 downwards.
CCGTTCTGTTTTGTCTTCACTTGGCTTGTTAAGCTTCCAAAATCGCACAGTTTGGATTGTTCATGTTGTACCATGTTGATCATATCAGTTGTCAGGATGTTGTGTGGGATTCGAAACCCTAACAACCCCCCTGTCATCCGTCCTAATCGTTTATACGGACACTCTCTTTTTTCGGAGACCATTACGGCAGGTACGGATTGGTACCTCATTGTTTTGAGACTCGCTCTGTTCAAAAGAAAGTACTTTTTAAAATTAAATTTACAAACTACCACCTTCAAAATAGTCCCTTGCACAGCAATACAGCGCTCCCATCCTTCCTGCCACTTCTGGAATATGTCCTGGAAGTCTTCTTTTTGAAGCGTGTCAAACACCTTCTGTGATTTGCGCTAGATCTCCACAATGGTGTTAAAACAGCGACCTTTGAGCTGAATATTCATTTCGGGACGAGAGCGAAGTCCGCATGAGCCAAATCTGTATCATCGATCATCATGCAAAAGATTTTCATCGAAGGTCTTCCTGATCTCTCGTCATCCTCCGTGCATGTGCCACTCAAAACACCTTCGTACAACTCGTTGCACCATAGCAATATGTCAATCTAATGTCATGTCAAACAGATTTGCTTAGTTTCAAGCAGAATTTGCTGTAAATGATGAAATAAAAGACGTGGTAACGCACGTGGTCAGAATAGCACCAGTTAGCACCATTAGCCTAGAAACATTTCGATACCACCTTGTATATGATGTAAAACACTAACTGTCTCAACTCATGTTATGTTTTTGGTGATTTATGCTACATGGGATTCAAAAGCAACATCTTCCATACCAACAGTGTTTATACTTGAACAGCCGGTTCATAAGAGATGTTAGTTTTTGCTATGTGGAACCATAAATCGATATAGTATGTATACTAGATGTGTGTGTGTGTGTGTGTGTGTGTGTGTGTGTGTGTGTGTGTGTGTGTTCCTGGAAACCCTGTCAAACCAAACTCAGAGTTGAAAATACAGCTCTGTCAGCAGAATGTGTGTGTGTGTGTTCATTCTGAACGTAATCGTGAATGTAGAAAAGTTCGACTTTGATTTACTGTTACTGTTAAACCACAATGCAGCCTAAAATAAGTTTCGACACGATTATTATATTTAATGTGTAAATATAATCTTAGCCTTAATCTTTATTTATACCCGGTTATCATGAATAATTTGTAATATTATATATTTATAGACTATATTACATAATCCATATTATATTGGTATTAACATTCTAATTGATATTAGTGATTCAAACTGTCACTGAAATATATATACAGTATATATACACAGTTGTGTTTCAAATTATTCATACCCCTTGGACAAATCAAATCAAATCAATACTACAAACCTTTTTAATTTATAAAAAAACTACTTTCCCAAAACTTCCATTGTATTCGGTATATATTAGTTGCTATGCACAAACCCACATATGTGTTAGCTAAACTTCATTTGTATAGCAATAGAGATGGCCAGAGATTCTCTTTCGAGCCTGTTTAAAATGAATCAGTCATTATCTTCGTGTATTTGGTTTTCAAGGCCCATAGTGGAGGCAAAGGCTACAGGACCATTTCTAAAGAACTGGATGTCCCTGTATCAACCGTACAGAGTATCATCAAGAAGTTCAAGATGTTCAACAATGTCAAAAACCTGAATGGGCGTGGCAGGAAGCGCAAAGTATCCTCTATAGTCGCTAGAAAGATCTGTTGAGATGTAAACAACAACCCCTGTATCACTACCAAAGCTCTAATAGACACCCTCAACCAAGCAGGGTATGTCTCTGGACATATGGATGTTGCATATGTTTTGGAGAAGGCTTCAATCCTAAGGAATCATTCCGCGGTGGTCACATCATCCTTGTTAAGATCGATGGTATCATGAAAAACGAGGGCCATCTTAAGTTTCTTGATGAAAACCTGGTGGCTTCAGTAAACAACCTGCCAGAGAATCGGACCAACCAGCAGGATAATGACCTGAAGTATCCGAGTGAATGTAAATGTGGTGATTTTTGTTTTATATTTGTCAATAAAAACCAATAAAATGTCATATTTCTTGAAATATCACGTTTTTCTTTTAGTTGATTGTCACATATCAAATATATGAAAGTTGTAAAACTTGTTCATCACAGAAGACAATTTAAAAACACTATAAAAATACCAAGGTATGAATAATTTTGAGCACAACTGTGTGTGTGTGTGTATATATATATATATATATATATATATAAAAGCTTAAAAGCAACTATTCTGATTCAGCAGTCACAGATTCTGCCTTTTAATGAAACACGCTGTAATTCTTTTTGGCTACGGTTCACTAAAGCTCTTGAGCACAGATTCACACTTACACACAGTTTCACACTCACACTAAGTATATCTCTGTTCAAGTACCGTGTGCATAAATAAAAAATAAATAAAAAAACATTATAAGGCGATGTAAGTACAAACTGTGCTGAAAGTAGATTTCTGTGCTAATATATATAAAGTGTAATTTTAATGCATTGCATAATCAAGACCAATTTAATACCTAAAAGCTTCATACTTCAATATTTCTTCCCATTACTGCAATTAAGATCAGGACAGATTGTCTTCATTTGATACCTCACATGTAGACATTATACTATACATGAAAAAGAAAAAGGTCCTGGAGTAATAATTCAGCAACGGAACTGCGGATTTTACCTTCCATCATCTCTCTTATGGAATATGTTGCGTACATGAGGAAATAATCAATCACAGAGTGGTGTGTGGATTACTGAATCAAGCTTCGTTACCTGCGCATCCTGAAGTGTTTTAAAGTTGGCCATATTTTCTGAATGAGGTAGATTTGATTCGTGTATCGTTTGCAAATATAGTTATATTTTCAGGTTGTGATTGTGGAATGTCTGTGAAATAAAATGCTGCATAATATTGGAGCTACAAACTAAAAAGATATATAGGTTATTAAGCAAAAAGCTGTACCCCTAGAAAGTTACTCTACCAAGACTACTGACAATAGAGACGTCTTTTATAAATGATCAATAAACTGTGTATTACCTAACAATTCGCCATATCAACAATCAGCATCACTATGTTTGAATCTGTTCATTACTAGCCAATGATTTCAGTTCCCTGTAAAACAGTGATTACTGTAGAACCGATGTAATCTGCAAATCGGCCAAGTAACACAATCCTGTGCTGTGTCTTGCAGCCAGAACTTCCTTCAGAGCCGTCGTTATAGAAAGAAAACCTCTGACCAATCAGAGTTAAGGATTCAACAGCGCTATGGTATTAACGGTCTAAAAACATGCTGCCGTCACGCCAATGACATTTCACGTAACTTAGCAACAGAACCTTGAAGAGAGTCGCTCATTTTCTGTGAGAATGTCAGTCTCAGATGATACTTATAGATGAGCTCTATCAAAAAAATATAACAGCTGCATTATTGTTTAGCATTTAAAACAGAACAAGTTCAGATTTATGTGACTAACTGTTCATTAAAGCTAGGCTAAGAATTATACCACAGCAGTTGCCTAAGCATTTACAAATTTCATTTTAATATATGTATTTTAATATGTTATATATTGAACAGAATGCATTAAAAAATCGGCCAAAATCTGTTATAAATGTATACAAACCTAAATGTAATTTGAGTTGCATGAGACGGTGACGGACCGTCAGCCACGATCTGTAAACTTTCAAGAAACTCTTCGCAAGTCAACTGAATTACAGCATCCCCTGCACAGACACCTTGATATTCTCATTCAATAAGTTTCTTATGACATGTCACCTTATGATAAGCCGAAATGCATTCGGATTGCATTAAATTGTAAAAATGCTGGCGAGTGCATTTTGTAAGTGTCCATGACAATAATAATTGTGTGTGTTGCATGCAGTGATTTAGTCCAAAACCGATTTCCCAGCCTGAAGGATGCGAAGCGGTGCATGGAGCAAGACTTGTGCAGGGATCTGAACAAGACTCCTAGCTTAAACACCCTGAGCACGAGCATACGAATATGTAACAGCTCACATGCACATAAACCAAACGCTTTTAACACTTATTTGCAAAATATGACATAACGCTCAAGGATTTCATATACGAGTGTGCGCTCGTATGCGAAGTTCCAATAAAGATAAACAGTACCTCCGAAATGAACCTTCTTCCTGATTCTGGGAATCTCATCCATCTGGCCTCCTGTTGCCTTCAAATCGTAGAGCCAATCGCAGGAAATGCTCGATCCCCCCCGAAACATATGAAAAAAAGGGGAGCAAGCACTCTCTGTCTCCCTCTATCTCCTTCTACCTTCCCCACTTCCTCCTCCTCTCCCAGTCGCTCCCTCCAGCCCTGCACTAGCTCCACATAGCCCCCAAACTTTTTTCACCCATCAAACCTCATCATAGAGGTAGAGAAGAGTTGCACTGAGGAAAAGCTCTAATGCAATCTCTGGATCTCTCTCTGCTGTAAAAGAACGAGTGTACGTGTGTGTGTGTGTGTGTGAGAGAGAGAGAAAGAGAGCGAGAGAGTGAGGAAGAGAGAAAAAAAAAGATACGAAAATGAAAAAAAAAATCTTGCTAAGGCCCACTCCTTAGCAACAGGCTTGTACAGTGTAGAGCATGTTTCCATGGAAATGTATCAATCAGGAATGTGCATGAGTGTTGCACATTCGCGGAAGGTTCAAGAGACGTCAACACACTCGGCACTCGCGTCTAAAAGCCAGCAGCGTCATCAGCAGCACGAACACTGGAAAAGTGCAGACGCTTCAGCACATCAGCTGTCGGATCACACACTGTGATGCTTCGGATGGACAGAGTGACCTTAATTCTTTTTTATTGCAAATTGGGACATGTTGAGGTTTTAGTGAAACGATGAGATTATTCAGTCAGAGGATGCACAATATACCTAGAATAATAAGGGTACACACTGAGCCTGCGTGCAAACTAAGCCCTTTTTCTCACTCATCCACATATTATACATAGAATAGAATCATATAGGATACGGCAGCAATGTGGGATGAATGTGGACACTTGAAAGCTCTGCTGCCAGCATTTTCACAATCGAGCGCCTCGAAACCCAACTTTGCGAGTTAGCTTATAGTACCTTGTTTACGCTATTGTGCTGGAGTGCATTAGGCAGAGAGGAACCCAAGAGGCCAAGGGTAATACTCAGCATGATGCTACCATCACTATGCTTCAGTGTGGTGCTAATGTTCTTAGTGTTTTTGCCAAATCTTCAACTTGGCAACCAACATACAGATATACTTAACCGAAATCTTAATTAAGTTTTCACATTCATTTTTTCTTATAATTCTTCTCTTCTTTTCTCTCCCTATCCCTCTCTGTCAAGTTAATCATGCTCCTGTGGTACCACTGACCACTACTCCTCCATCCATGAAGATCCATGAAGTTACTGAGCAACTCAAGAACTTTAAAGATAGATTTGGACTGTAAATAATATCAATAGCACTACAATGGGACCACAGGTGACATGAACAGTCCTGCATTTAAGCGCCTTTTACTTCACAGTACACTTCTAAAATGACCTGTAATAAATGTTTTTTCTCTGCCTCCCAGATGTGGAGGAAGTTCCCTTTTGAGTCTGGTACATATTATGGGATGTTTCATTAATTACCATTAATAACCCTTAATACTTTTCCAGAACGTGCAGAAATCTTCTACTTGTTTTGATAGCTCTTGGTCTTTACGGTGCTATTTGTTGTTTGTACGGTGCTATAGTGCTGTTTTGATTACATATTTATGGCCTGTGACAGACCCCCTTATCCAGAGTGACTTAAAATTTATATTATTTTTTATACCACTGAGCATTTGAGGGTTAAGAGGCTTGTTTAAAAGCCCAATAATGGCAACCTGGTGGTGGTGGGATTTAAACTTGAGCAGAAATCCACCATTATAACTACTGAGCTTCCCCATTCCTATATCACATGGAGCTTATTTTTTAATATACAGTATTTACAATAAATGACACAATAGCCAACGGCTTTTTTACAGGAAAAACAAAACCCAGTGCAGAAGCAAGCTAAGATGCCAGTGTACACCCAGTTACCGATGCTCACTGGTCAATTAATTGAATACAACTACAAAATATGTACATTTTTTTCTGCAAATTACTGAGTGTAGCCCAACTATTACTATGTACATCCTGATAATACCCTTTTACCCATCTATCAGATGAACCACCTCTGATAAAATGTTACTTGGATGGTAAACTATTCTCAGGATAGACTAAAAGATCCTGTGTTGTTATATATGGTTTTGCCAATATAACACCCTTCACACGTCTTCACTGTTGTTTCCTTCCCTTGTGCATCAGGATTCACAGATTTGCTTACACACAAACGATTTCCTCAAACACTTCTCAAACCCCTAGGCCATTAACAATAGTAACATGCATAGACCCACAGTCCTCAGGTGACTCTGGTGATAAATATAGTATGGTCACTTGTTTATCCCAAAGGACCCTGCAAATTGAGTGTCATGCTGTAAAATCTTAGGGATGCCACGACCAAAAATGAGTTTTATGGGCGTTCAAAGAGTAGAAAAGCAGGAAAAACAGAAAGTTAATAAAAAATTTTTTATAAATTGCAAAAAGGCAGAAGATGGCAGGGCGAACTATAAACTTAGTGATAAACAGGAATGTCATGGCTCAGAATTGCTATACAGTTTGAAAAACATTGCAAGGGAAGGAAAATTTTTTAGCGCATGCTCAAATAATCAATGCTAATTTCATTGGTGAGTGGAGGTTTAGGAATTCTACACCTGTATCCATAGTACAGTCGTCCCGCATTTATCGCGGTAGTAACGTGGCAAACCCGACCGTGAAAAACTAATTTCCGCGATAAACGGATACCACCCAAAAATGCTTTTTTTTAATTGTTTAAAACAATAAATCGTCTAACCACACTTTTTAAAACACACACAGAAAACATTAGCAAGAATATAGCAAGATGAATTTAGTGTACATTTGAAGAAATATCACATTTATAGTGAGTACTTTAGTACAGTAGCCAATGCATCGTTTCTCTGCTTGTTTATTGGTTGAAGTGTCCTATGGCATCAAAGAAGGGGCGGAGCTAAAGATACACATTATAGAGTTCTTTATTTTCTTCTGCTAAATCTGGTGAGTTTTCAACTCCGCCCTTTTTTTTGTCGTCAGAGGATACTACAACCAATAAATAAGCGGAAACGTACGTTTTTTTTGTAACGCTACTCCTTTCTGTACGTAGGTTCCCTGGTGGTCTAGTGGTTAGGATGCGGCACTCTCACCGCTGCGGCCCGGGTTTGATCCCCGGTCAGGGAACCAACCCCAGCCACTTTCAGTGCCGGTCCCAAGCCCAGATAAATTGGGGAGGGTTGCGTTAGGAAGGGCATCCAGCGTAAAACGTGCCAAATCAAACATGCGGAGGATCTGCTGTGGCGACCCCTAATGGGAGAAGCCGAAAGAAATTTATTAATAAAAACTGTACATCTGTATTTATTCTTTACCAGTAACCTCTTTATCCTGGCTGGAATAGACAGGCTAAGGCAAGGCACAGCATACACTTAGTGGCACTTTAGCGCAACTAAGCTAGATTGCTTGTCTGAACATTTTAAAGAGGTGAGAGAAAACCGGAGGACCCTGATGAAGCCTATGCATGCACCAGATCCTAAAATTTTCATCATATCTTGCAGCTGTGTGGTGCCGACTCTACATGCTGCAACAGTATGCCACAATTATAGGAATCTGTATCAGCTTCTAAAGTGTTGCATCATGCTCTTGAAGAAAAAGTTCCTTCCGCTACATATAAGAGTATATGGATAGGGCGACAGTCTAATAAGCTCTCCAGATAAATATTAGTCACATATGTTAGCAGCAAGTGTCTTGCCCAGTGGCAACAGGTTGTACAGCTGGACGTAAGCATAAGCATGCTATCATTCATTATTCCATTGTTATTTGTTGGCCAGACTTTGAGGTTGCCTTTTGAGGCTTGTGTGCAAGAAGAACAGCACACTGACCCTCCTACGTTGCAGTATGACAACTGTGAGGCTCATTGTGCCAAATCTAAGCCTGATGGAACATTGGGACACTTTGAGTGGCCTGCACGTTCACCAGATTTACCAAAATATGACCTTTGACAAAACTCAAAACAGCATTGGTGAAATCTTTACCTAACAGGATTTACACTTAAAAGCAACAGCAGCGGTATAACAAATTAGCAGATATATGGTGGTGATGATAAGTTTTTCTTTGCCACAGTTGCTGCACACTTGCTGATCGGGGATAAATACACATAGTTCACTCATATTTAATTTTTTTTTTCTATTTTGTAAAGCTGCTTTGAGACAGAGTCCATTATGAAAAGCGTTGTAGAAGTAAACTTGAATTTAATAGCAATTGAATAAGGAAAACATTGAACTGCTCTGTTTCTTTTTGAATCTACATCCCTATCCACACCTATGATCACAAAATGTTTGCAGTGACCAAAAGTATGCCAGGACCTATGCTGGAAAAAAGGCTTCTCTGCAGGCTTGCTGGGCTTACTCTCCTTTCTTGGAAGAGGAGCTTAACAATCTGGGAAAGGCTCCAAGTAGGACTGCTGCACCTTTGAACAAGGGGAGCCAAAAGATCAGTTTAGACCACTTATAATGATACCGACATTCAGGTTCTGGAGTACAAGATTTTAGGCACAGCTCACTTGATGGATACTGTGAGCCAGATCCAGGACTGGCTAGAGACAATATATCTGACAGCTGGCATGGGAACATGTGGTGATCCCACATGAGGAGCTCTAATCCGTGGCAAGGGATTAGAAAAGTTTGACTGGACTAGTTGCCAATTTAACCCCAAACCTCAGCGTATACATTTTTCCTGTTTTCTTACTCAAGCCAGATTCTTGTGTTTACACCCATACAAGTAAACAGCACCAAGAATGCAATCTGGGTTGAAATTCATAATTAGCATCCAAGAAAGTGCGAACTTGGGCTACTTAAAAACATCAAAACCCCAACATGTTATTTTTTTTGCAGAAAACATGAGTGGATGGTAGAGCTGAATCAGGCAATATCACATTGCCTGATCAGCCAATGACTCACGAAGCGAAGGCCTCTCAGCCAATCACAGCTGCTATTTGCCACCATTCCCGATCTGTAAACTGCAAGCTGTTATTGTCATGAGCAGCACTTCTAAAACACTACAGTATGTTATGAGTACACATCGAACACACACTGACACATTGTACAAGAGGGTTTTTGAAGTATTGCAGGACAAAGAGACTTTAAAGCAAACAGAAAAAACGATGACAAATCAACTTCAAATTTGTTCGTTATTATTATGCAACACGGTTCTCCAGCATTAAAAGCACACATGAATCTTATAGCACTATATTGTAAAGCAACATTCATCACTGGCTTGATTATTGTTTGAAGCTAGCTTCTTTAGCTTAGTACTGAAGCTAGGAGGCTAATCTAGTGAATAAGCAAGAGGAAGCTAAAAGCTGGCAATTTCAATAAATTCCATGTTGCTAAATCTTCAAACACCGGCCTCAGAAAGATTCAGTGCTTCCATTTGTGCATAAATAGATTTGTATAAACATCATCATATGAATCTGTGGGATTCAAGATGGCTGCCAAATAGCTACTTGTTAAGTTGTTGGACCATTAATAAGGTTGTTCATTAAAATTGTACATTTGTCTGTAATGAGTGAGCCAGTGGCAGGAAAAAACACCCTGAGATGGCATTAGAAAGAAACCTTGAGAGGAACCAAACTCGAAAGGCAACCCATCCTCATCTGGGTGGCGGCAAATGCCCATTCATTACAATTCATCATTGTTAAGGTGTGCAGTGATGGGTGATTAAATGCAACCTGTAGTCTTTAAGTACAGTACAAATATATTCTTCTGTGTTGCTCCGTAATTTCATGGATTCCCAGACTGTTGATATGAAACCATCCCTAACTGCACTGAGTGGCCTCCATTTGAAGAAAACCCCATCCAGAGGCAGGGCGCCATACATGTTTAGTCCATTTTTAAAGGTTGGTGAATGTAAAGACCACAGCAGTGATTTGATTGACATCAATTTAATCTTCATCAAGCCATTGATTACCCGCATGTCCTCTGAATGGTGGGGAGTCATCAAGAAAAAGACGCCAGCAATATCAATAAGTCTGTATAAACAGTATATTCGACCCAGTACGTAGCTGACATTGCATCATGTTTTTCGTTCTGAACAGAGGCTTATTTATTTATTTAAGTTCATTTAACTTGGTATGGCTTTTGTTCCACTCGGGCTCGCAGTAGTCCAGAACACAGATTCTACTTCCTTTATAGGGTTTTCGTCTGGTACTTACTGAATAATGTGGAAAATTGTAAACTGATTAAACAGAACAGCTCTCGGTGGCGATCTCACACTTTTAATGTATTCAGTGGAGCAGCAGATGGTCTCCAATAGCTTCAGGTCTGAACAGAGAGTGTTTTTGCGTTTTAATGGATTTCTCCCCAGAAGCAACGTCCACACCCGACCTCGGCCCAATTTCAAGTCAAACAACCTGCAGCCTCCTCAGGCCCTGAGCATGAGCAGTCACCCTAACCATACACATACACATACACATACACACACACACACACAGACACACACATACAATCTTAAAAAAGCATAGTGGCCATGGTGATATAGAAGGCATTCTAAGTGATGTGTTGCCTCGGGCCATTTTTGCCGATTTGCACAGGAAAAGCAGGCTACACACACACACACACACACACACACACACACACACACACACACACACACACACACACACACACAAAACCAACAATTCTTTTTCTTACAACAAAGAGGATGTGGATATTTTCATGCAGTGCAGTCACATCAGAAATGCCCTTGAGATCAAAATCAATTTTTCATCGTTTTTCTTGCACGTTTCGGTATAATGGATTTAGAAAGACTTTTTTTAGTAAAGTAATTTACATCAAGCTATTCTGTTATAGCAGCTTTTTACAGACATTCTATCAATAGCCTTTCTTTCTTGCTTTCATCTAACTTCACACTAGAGTCCTCAGTTTTGAAGACAAGTGGCAAAAATCGTATTTTAGTTACTGTTTTTCTTTTCCTCACACTGCTACAAAGCTGGCAATGGAAACTTCTTCCATAACTGTGTCACTGAATATCTCCTTACAGAAAAGCTCACCTTTGTTAATAATTCGATTATTAAATATAAATTATTAGATGTCAAAGATGTGGAAAATCAGCCATACAAATCCCTGATAAAATAGTTCACCGTTTGACAACGAATTAAAACATTTCGAAATCATTGGGGCATAAAATCATAGCAGTCATATATACACTCACTGGCCACTTTAAGAAGAACGTATGTAACCTGTTCATCAATGCAATTTATTCAGATAGCCAATCATGTGGCAGTAGTCATACAGTCATACAGATACATCCAGATGTGAGAAAGTGTGAGCTCTGTCACTGTTGTAAGATACACTGGCTTTATTTCAGGATTTTACAGGTTTGGGATTTTACCAAACAAAGCATTTTTAGAGTGTATACAGAATGGTGCAGAAAACAACAACATCCCCCTTATAGCAGGAGCGAATTGTTGATGAGAGTTGTTAGAGGACAATAGCCTGAATAGTACAAGCTGACAGGAAGGCTCCAATAAGTCACATAAAACAGTTGTGCGCAGAAAAGAATTCCACACTGTGCTTTTTTGTTGTGGATGAGCTACAAAAGGATCACATCTGTTTTCAGGCCTTACTTTTACATTAATGGCATTTTGCAGATGCCTTTAACGACTTACAGTAATCTCTTTACACAACTGAGCTGTTGAGGGTTAAGCTCTTTGCCCCCAGTAGTGACAGCTTGGTGTTGCTGGGATTTGAACTTATAATCTACTGATCCAAAGTGCAAAACCTCAACCACTGAGCTACCACTTTCCAGTCCCAGGCCTGTCAACCAAGCAGGTTGAAACTTGAAAAACATACCCAGAGGTGTTCCTATTAAAGTGGCAATGCAAAATTGTAGGCCACATGTGCAGGCTTATCATGACTCGCAGGATCTCAAGGTGCGAGACATGTATACACACTGCAGCCCAGTTTGTGCTAATTATTTACTGATTAAACAGCCTGCTGTGGGTTTCTAAGTGTGACTATTTGTCAGTTTGACAGCATGAAATGAACAGTAATCGAAACGAGATAGATGGTTAAAGTTGTGCTGCTATGCTATAGATAACTCCCATTATTGTGATTCACAATATTTAAAACAGGAAACGGTTACTAAGACTAATCATTTTAGACATTATTCCCTATTTAAAAAACACTGTGTGTTCTAGTAAAAATCTGTGATTTTAGTTTGTATATTTGGCATACTGTGGGTTATAAATTCCCACAAATAAAAAAATCATTTTCTCAATGAGAAAATAACATGCTTTGAGAATGTTGATGGAGAAGTATAGAGAAGGTCAGAAGGAGTTGCATTGTGTTTTTGTGTATTTGAAGAAAGTGTACGACAGGGTGGAAAGAGGAGTTGTGGTATTGTATGAGGAAGTCTGGTGTGTTAGAGAAGTATGTGAGGGTGGTGCAGGACATGTATGAGGACAGTGTGACAGCAGTGAAGTGTGCAGTAGGAACTACAGACTGGTTCAAGGTGGTGAAACTGCGTCAAGGATCGGCTCTGAGCCCTTTCCTGTTTGCAGTGTTGATAGACAGGTTGATGGACGAGGTCAGACAGGAGTCTCCATGGACTATGATGTTTGTGGTTGATATTGTGATCTGTGGTGAGAGTTTGTTAGAGATGTGAAAAAAATTGTGCAGACAGGGTGGAGAAGAGTGATGGCAGGAGTGATTGTGATAGAAGAGTATCTGCAAGAGTGAAAGGGAAAGTTTATAGGACTGTAGTGAGACCTGTGATGTTGTAGGGTTTAGAGACAGTGGCATTGAAAAGGCATTTAAAAGGCATGAGGTGGAGCTGGAGGTAGCAGAGCTGAAGATGTTGAGGTTTTCGTTGGGAGTGATGAGGATGGACAGAATTAGAAATGAGTTTATTAGAGGGACAGCGCATGTAGGACGTTTTGGAGTAAACGTGAGGGAGGTGAGTTTGAGATGGTTTGGACACGTGCAGAGGAGGGACATGGGGTATATCTGTAGGAGAATGCTGAAAATAGAGCCGCCAAGAAGGAGAAAAGAGGAAGACGAAGGAGGAGGTTTATGGATGTGGTGAGTGAAGACATGCGGGTAGTTGGTTTGAAAGAGGCAGATGTAGAAGACAGGGGGGTATGGAGACTGATGGTCCGCTGTGGCGCCCCTAATGGGAGCAGCCGAAAAAAGAAGAAGAATGACAAAATAACAATGAGAAGCTAGTGTTACATGGTAACACTTCAAATCACTTTGGGTAAGTATTTACAGCATTAATATTGGTTTGAAATCTGATTTGATTATTGAATCTGTTTCTAATCAGAGTTCAGTTTGAAATTTCGCAGTTAAAGTCAAGATAAAAAGTAGAAGGAGTGTATGGACCTTTTGTTTTATAAGACTTTTTGATCAAATATCCTATGCATACAGACTCTGTCTGTCTGTGTGTGAGGGTTTGACTTACAGGGTCGATCCTCGTTAGCTTTGTTGGGAATTTCCTCCACACATTCAGAAGGAAACCAACCGACGTTACCTCGAGCGCTTCCCTCCCAGAATCCCCCTTCACCAACACTGAGTACTGTGGAGAAAAAGAAACACAGACACTGATCAGAGTCCAATACACTTACACTTTTCTGTTTCTAAAGACATTTTTTTAAACCAAAAATGTTAACAGATTCATGGTTGTCCAGAATTGGGCTGCTTTGGCAATTTGCTGATTTAATTATTGTTACATTAAAGAATCGATTCATTTAACTTAGCAGTTAGAGCACACTTTAAAGAAGTTTCCAATTTACAAACATTAATTCATCATAACACCATCTATAAATGTTAACAAACACAACAAAAAGTACGTGTACTTTTTCAATTTAGAGTATGGAGGCAATAATCCTACTGAACAAAAAAACACCAACAAAAATGTATCTACATTTAAACATATTGAAGTATTAAAGAGTATAAATATATATATATATATATATATATATATATATATATATATATATATATATATATATATATATATATATATATTTTTTTTTTTTACTGAAAAAGGAGCTGGCTCATCAGACCTGTCATGAATAGCAAGTTTGCTAAGCAACAGTGATACAGAAAATTTTCACTTACTTAAAGACAAATCTAGGCTAGCAAATTCACAAAACCAGCTAGCTTATTTAACCAGCTAATTTACAGCACTTGACTAACTAAATAATTGATCAAGTTAATATATTGTACAAAGCATTAAAAGCTAGCTTATTTACAAATTAAGTAGCTAGCAAACTAAAAAGCTAAGTTACCATTACTTACTAGCTTGCTAGCTGAGTCACACAACACAACTGGCTAAATTACAAAAATAGCTAGCTAATTTGCTAATTTTGACTAGATAAATAGTTGAATGGGTTACTATACCAAATTATAGAAAACTAGAGCATTTACTAGGCTAAATTACAAAATGTAACAAGCTAGCATGTTACAAGACAACTAGCTGAATTATAAAATTATACAATTATTTGTTAAGACAAACACTCAAAATTGACTTCACCATGAAAGTCAAGGTTTGTCAGAACTATGTTCTTCTTTAAGGTTTATACCTTAAAAACCCCACAGACTAACAAAATAAACCTAATTTGGTTAGCACTTAAAATCTTTTCTATTCAGATATTAGAATTTTATTTTCTATTCCAATTTTGTATTTAATTAATACTTTTGGCTGTGAAAAGCAGTGGATAAAAAATATACAGTTTTGCTAAACAGTATATAAATTTGTCCTGATAATCCTGGTAGTTTTTCTTAACGCTGGCTTTGGATTATTTTCTTCTTCCTTGTATGATAGGCTTTCAGGATAGTGATAGATATTTATACACTATATGAGCAAAAGTATTGGAACACGTGACTTTTTCAGCCATTTGTGCTTAATAAAGTTGGAGGCACCCAATTGTATAGGATGTTTCTGGATGTGGTAGCATAAAATAGAAGACCAAAACCTGTTCCAGCATGACTGTACTCCTGTGCACAAAGCCAGAGCTTTAACATCAATCCTATTGAACAATTTTTGGATAAATTGGAACACTGACAGCACTTCAGGCCTCCTCACCTGGATCTGGAATTATAAAGGGTCGTGGTTTCTTAAATATAGCCACAGTACCAAATGTCCAATCAGAAGCTTCTAAAAGTCTGATATAGTGATATTTACTTAAATCTGTCTCTATTCAATTGGTTGAAAGTGGCCTCTGATGTGAACAAATGCACCAATAATTGAAGATCTTTAGTATATGGATATGTAGTAAATAAAGTCTGTGAAAATCACAATGATAAAAAAAAAAAAAAAGAATAATTTGATCATTGAAAGATGAAAGATTTCCACCTCTGCTTACAAAAAACAAATCTACAGTTCCACTTCGAATACAAGACTTTCTGCATTCACTTTTCTCAGTCCAGTGCCTCCAGCAATTACCCAAGCCTTCATCAACTGAAAGACTCTACCAGCCTCTTCATCTCGATCATCATCATCATCATCATCATCAAGGCACATAAATATGTAAACACACAAACACAACATCCAGCTTTGCAATCACGCAGCTGCAGCCTGGAAACTGAAAAGGAACAAATGAATGAGTGTGACAGCACAGCTGTCCCGCAGGAGCAGCCTGAAAAGTGGCTGATAAGCACAGCGCTTTAAAAGCGTGCAACAAAAATCGAACCAAAAAACACGATTCATGAGTTCAACCATTTGGGATGCATACCTTTGACTCTGTCGTTCTTGTACAGGGCGATTTCTCCCTCAGCCTGAGGTTGATAAGACTTCACCACCATGTAGTGTCTCCCTGGCACGGCGCTGTACATCCGCCGCTTGGACCCTGGAGTCTCTGCTCCAGAGAAAGCATCACGCCCGGGACGTGGACTATGGGGGGAAAAAGTGAAGCGCTTTAGCATTGAGAAACCAGTAGTTCATAAAAAACATAATGAAACAGCATTTTATTTAGCATTTTAGTTTTAAGTACGCTTGATGAATGCTTGATTCGGATCGGACAGAATGTATTAGTTAATTCATCTTCTATAGTAAACACCAACATGGAGACTTCAAAGCATGAATGCTCAAATGCATAATTGTTGGCGAAGTTTTCTCTGAGGAGATTTTCCATTTTTTAGCTTTTTCAAATAGAGTCTTAGCTCTGTGTGGCATTCAGAGTAACATGTTATCAACACAGAAAAGTCTTTGCGATGGAAGACTTTGCGCTCTGTGGTTTCTTAATCACTTGACGAGCCTCATGTTTAAATTTAATGACTTCTAATGAAAGAAATAATGGAGGATGATGAAGAATAATTTATAGTTCTAGCTGCTGTAATGTAGCTCACTTGTTTTAAATACGCATCATAATTAAACATTTGGATTTTAAGGATTTTAATCAACAATTAATGGCTTTTATTTCAGTACTGTACTGAAAACTGTAGGTAGAAATGAACTTGTTACATGTGTTGAAAAATCGAATTTAGGCATTTGGTTAGTGAAATATACTGAAAGACCCTAAGGTGGCCCATGAGTTCAAAACACATTAGTACGAATCATGACAGCTTCTATATTCACTGTTGTTATTCTGAATTTGCTGTCGTGTTACCGGATTTGCTTTCGTATAAACAAATTTGCTGTTCTGCAATCATATTTGCTGTCATGTTTCAAAATTTGCTGTCATATTACCAAATTTGCTCTTGTGTTACCAAATTTGGTGTGGTGCTATCATATTTGCTGTCATGTTTTCAGATTTGCTGTAATTGTACTGAATTTGCTGTTATGTTACCAGATCTGTATTACTTAATTTGCTTTTTTTGTGGCCAAATTTGCTGTTGTGCTATCATATTGTCTGTCAGGTTGCCAGAGATGCTGTCATATTACCGAATTTACTGTTATATTACCAGATTTGTTTTATGTTACCATATTTGGTGTTGTTCATTCATATTTGCTGTCAGGTTTCCAGATTTGCAGTCATGTTAAGTTCAAGTTTATTTCTATAGCGCTTTTTACAATGGACCTTGTCTCAAAAGCAGCTTTACAGAATTCAAGAATTAAAGTGACTATTATATATTACCAAATTTGCTGTTATATAAACAGATTTGCTTCTGTGTTACCGAATATGTCGCCATGCATCAGAATTTGCTGTTGTACAGCTGAATGTGAATGTTCTTTCTGAAACTGCTGTCACATTTTCTAATTTGCTGCTGTGTTTTCTGATTTGTTAGTAATGTGTTCAAATTATCAGGATTTTCAGTCTTGTTTATTTGCTAAATTCTGATTTACTGTCATGTATTTGGTTTTGTTAACCTGATGTGCACAGTGAATGACAGTAATAGCAGTAATGGTAAAAACAAAAACCTTCTTCACTATACCAGATCATAGTCAATTTATGCAAAAGAACAAAGGTACAGGGCTACAATGCAAGATACCAGTTCTTTTACAGTTCTAAGCATTTTGCATGACTTTGTAATGGAAATTGCATGTCTAATAGGAGCAGAGTGAGAAAGTAGGATTGGCTGTTAAACAGCTCCCTCTGCTGTTCCATAACTAGTACCTTCTATTTAAGGATTTATAAAGTCCTTACTGTAATTCTAGTACCAAAGGTCATCAGATCTGGTCTGCGCAAAAATAATTAGGCTGTGCGCAGAAGAAATCAGCATCAGCTCAAAGCAGAGAAGCAGTGAGTCAGTGAGAAAGAGCTTGGGGACGCACCGTGCAATAGTTAGAAGCAGCGCTGTGTGATTATATTCAAATATAAAAAGCCCCTAGGTACAGGCACGCCGAAAAGCGTGAGGCTGTGAATGAGGACAACAGGGACATGACCTGAATATAAAACAAATGAATGTGAACTGAATATATATATCTATTGATCTAGATTAAATGTTTTTCTACACACAGGAATGCAATACCAAACAAAGCATTAATGTTGTGTTTAGTCAGTCACAAGGTAGTTTTAATATCTGGTACTGATTTGGGGTGAGGAGGCCTCGGGTGCAATTGTGCACCTCCAAAACAACTTTTCTCCAGCCTTTCTATTTATTTGCTGTATATGCTGTATATGCTATATATGCTGTATATGCTATCTATCTATCTATCTATCTATCTATCTATCTATCTATCTATCTATCTATCTATCTATCTATCTATCTATCTATCTATCTATCTATCTATCTATCTATCTATCTATCTATCTATCTATCTATATTAGGGCTAGCAAGGCCTTCTCTGCTGGCCTAAGCTCTATCAGAAACACAGACAGAAAGAGAGATTGACAGACAGACAGAAAGAGAGATTGACAGACAGACAGACAGACAGACAGACAGGCAGGCAGACAGATAGACAGGACAACACTGAAGTTTTAGGTGTGAAATGCACAGCTTGCCATTGATTTTATTGTGTTATATAGTATATACACTGATCATAGTAAAACACAACACACACACACACACACACACACACACACACACACACACACACACACACACAGTCTGAGTTTGTATGAGTATGTTAGTGATCTTAAATAACCAATTATAATAAAAAGTTATTTTAGATCATTAACATACACAACATTAACATAGACACTGTGTGTATGTGTATGCGTGTGTGTGTCTGTGTGTCTCTGTGTGTCTGTGTGAGTGTGTGTGGTTTACTACAGTATCTAGAGTGTCCTTGAATATTTCCTCACAATCATCTATCTCTAACACAGACCCTGTAAGGCCTAAATTACACCAATGACCTCCTTTCCACCTACACCGTGACCCGCCCCCATCCTACAGAAAAGGCCCCGCCCCCACAGAGGCTCACTCCGGCCTATAGGAGCAGGACGAAATTGGGACGAGGCGCCTACACTTGCCCTTTATGTGACTTTCCCTTTAATAAGCCTCTTCTGGGAGACAGTCCAATGTCAATGCCAACGGCACAGTTACAGCTAACTGCATGAACTAGCAGAGAAAGAGTCGCCTGTTACACTCGCTAGCTAGATCATTGGCTCCAGTGCATTTCTGATGATGTCCCATGCACTGCAGCTGTATTACATTTTGCGGATATAAAATGTAAAAAAAAAAATTTCAAAAGTATATTTTGCGTTGTGTTTTTTGTTCAAATCACCTTGCAAGCACACAGTCCTCACAATCTGCTGTGCTACGGAAGCTCTCTCCTCCTGAGAATACCACTGACCTAATACTTTTCTCACAATGAGAGACTGATATGGAGCAATGTAAAGTATGTATGGAACTATGTAAAGTAAAAAAAAACACCATTGTGTTTATTTTATGCCTTTGGTTAAGTAAAGCATGGACTTTATCAAGACTGGAAAAGAAAAGTACTACTAATACACGAAATTGAAATTTACATTCCAGTTTTCAATTCAAAATATTACACAGTATTTACTGTATATTTTATAATATTCCATTAAAAATGGAATATTATAAAATATTCCATTAAAAATGGCAGAATTTTTTTTTTTAAACAAATGTTAAGAAAAAATAAGAAGATTAATAACAATGAAAATAAATGGCAGCGTTGAAGAGTTTTCTGCAGTTATCTTTCCTTCATCTTTTTTTAAATTTACATTTAAATCTTTATATCTGACAGAGATTTCCAGTCCAAGACCTGTAACAATTGTCATATCCCCCTTTTGACATAATTTATTTAATTTATTTAAATGAAGTGGTTTGCCATTAAGGCAGGGGTCTCCAAACGTCCGCACATCACAGACCTGTTTTGTTCTAAAAACACTCTTGTGGATCGGCTGGAGGTGTGTGTGTATGTGTGTGTGTGTGTGTGTGTGTGTGTGTGTGTGTGTGTGTGTGTGTGTGTGTGTGTTTTGTGTCTGTACTGTATATATGTAAGTACAGGGGTGTTCCAAGAGAGAAGGAGGAAGTGGTAGCTTAAGCACAATACAGTGTACATTTTCCACAGAATGTTCTTGCTTCCCAGTGGAAACTCTACCACGACCCGGTACTGGGTTACGACCTGGTGGTTGGGATTTCTGCATTAAGATGTTCAGTGATGCAAAACACTCAATACCTGTTCGTTAAATTATTATAAAGTTATTTATTGCTGTTTGTTGTGCGACAATCGAGTTTCAGAGGCAATTATACGTATGAAAACCAAAAGATTTAAACTTTTCACAGATGATGAGAAAGGGTAGCTGTCGAAACAGTTTAAGGAGACCATCATGAACAGTAAGGGGGGAAATAATAAACCTAATAAATAAAGTAACAAACAAATGTATAAATCAATAAATGAATATATATATAAAAAAATTTAATATTTAACAAAAAAATACAATTATAGACTGGTTCAAAAACTTGACAAAGAAAAAATAAACACATTTGCCTTAAAAATATATATAATTTATTTAAAACATAAATTAAAATTAATGACAGGGTAAAAAATAAAGACAAGGGTTGGGGGCTGAAAAATAAATAGACAAATACATACAAAATAAATGCTTTACAAATAGAAATAAAAATAAATTAATCTGTAATATAAAAGTATATATAAAAAAACAAATAAAGATGAAATAAAATATATTTTGCCAAGGTTCAAATTCTTTACACAAAATCTGCTGATGTTATTTGTGTATTGTGAATGTATTTTGTAAAACATTTGTCCTTTTTCTGCTAATCAACATGACTTGTTGAAATTGTGCTGAAAGAGACTTTGCATCAACTGAATCATTCATCCAAACAGTGACATCAGTGAATAGCTCGTGGCGAGACGAGGTCAGGCTTCGGCCCACCTACACATTATCCTTTTTAGTTTTAAATGCATTTGGGAAATCTTTTCCCTCTCTCGCCCTCATTTTCTTTCTCCTCGTTCTCTCTTCCCCTCTGGTGACTCCTTTCCCTGTACTACCATCTCCATTTATATTCTTCCAGTTTTGTCTATTCCTGTCATTGTTTCTTCATTTAAGAATATTAAAAAAATGCTAAATTGTACTTTTTTTATTCGACACCCAGCTACGATTTCAGCTTTCTAATCTTTAAAGGTTTAAAATGATTTTTTTTGAATGTATCCAATAAATGAACTAATAAATTATATGAAAATAATAATAATAATAATAATAGAACAGTTTTCTAGGTGTCATTATACTGAATTAATCTTATTAATATTAGTATTAAGCAAGTTCATTTAAATATAAAATTTTGTACCATCTTTTTGTACCATCTTTAGTATTGAATAGTATACAGTACCTGTCAAAAGTTTGGAAACACCTAGTCCTCATTCGCTTTTGAGGTACACGGGCATGTTTCTTTTCTTAATATGAAACGTGGAATTATGTTCCAATAGATTTTGGAGTATGGTTGTGGAGATTTGTGTTTATCAGTCACAAGGGTGTTAGTAAAGTCAGGTACTGATGTAGGTGAGGTGAGAAGGCATGGGGGTGCAGTCAGCGTTCCAATTCATTCCAAAGGTGTTCAATAGGGTTGAGGTCAGAGCTCTATAGCAGGAGATCTTCCATTCCAACCCATGTAAAATATGTGTACATCGACATTTAAAGCATTTGGTAGACGCCTTCATCCAGGGCAAACTACAATTATCTAATTCATACAACTAGCAGTTGAGGGTTAGGGGCCTTGCCCAAGGGCCCAGCCGTGGCAGCTTAGTGGTGGTGATGAGATTTAACCACTGAGCTCCCCCGTCCCTGATTTGTTGCACAGGGCATTTTCATGTTGCAACCGTTTTGGGTCTTCTAGTTCAAGTGAAGTGAAAATTAAATTATTCTGGATCCAAGGGCATCCTAAAAAATTGTGAGCCTCCAGATGTGTAGACAGTTTGGGAAAGAATCGCATAAAGTCAGTTGTCCCAATACTTTTGCGACAATAATGTGTGTAATTAGATAAAAATATGGTTGGACACGAATGGAATCAGTTTCATCCTAGTCACTTCAGCACTTCATTCCGAAATTTGTTAAAACCTGCAGCTATCTGAGCCACAATTGTCAGCATGCTTTCCGTCTTCGCTGTCGGCAGCACGACAAACCGCGAGTGATCGGGAGATTTATTTTCACAAAGCCAGTAGGGACTCTAATATTGCTGGAGCAATCAAACTGCCAATGCTCTTAACACAGCTGTCAAAGCAGCGCTGAGATTTTTTTCCCTTCCGAGGGGTTACGTTGTGTAAGAGTGCCGCTCTTATTTCAGGACGAAAAAAGCGCCGATGTGGGCTGAGCTAATTGTGCGAAACGGGCGATGTGGAAATAGGGCCACTTAGTATTAGACATCGGTTAAGGTGGCATATGAATAGGCTCTCCCACTGGGCTATTTATAGCATACCACCGCGAAAGAAAACGTATTCTAAAGTCAGGCTCTGCAGTATAAAAAAAAGAAGAATGAAACCATTCATAAAATGTGTACGTGCAAAAACATTTAATCCTAGTCCTGGTGTAGTCAGCGTGTTTTTACTGTGTTTTAGGGTCGTCCAACTGCTCACATACTCATCATTGGATTTTATTTTACACCAAAGCTATGAGCTGAAACCCGTTTTACGCCATTTGGCAGACGCTTTTTTCCAGAGCGACCTACATTTAACTTATTAGTACAACAGAGCAGCTACGGGGTTAAGGGCCTTGCTTAAGGGCCCAGAAGTGGAAGATTGGTGTGGCTGGGATTTGGCCTCACAACCTTCATATCCAAAGTCCAATGCCTTACTACCTCCCCTTCTAGAGTGTTTTCCAACCTTGCAATTTTCGAGGATTAGCGCTAAATCCCCTGTGATCCTGACCCAGGATAAAGTACTTACTGAACATAAAAGAAATGAAGGCAAGGTCTTAAGAAGGCAGTTTTCCCTATTGACTTACATTCATTGACAATTTCGTGGCATTACGGAGCATATTGAGTCACAGCAATATAAACCTGACTACAGCATGTCAGTGAATGAGGATGCAAATGTGAAACATGATACTGAATATAACCGCTGCTACGAAGATTAAGGCCATGTTTTTAAATACGGTTTTAAATTTTGAGAGGGAGGGAGAGAAAGAAAATCTATCTAAAAATACAGCAACAGTCAGGCAATCGAAGATAACTAGCCATCCAAATGTGATCTCAGCATAATATAACTTAATAACAATCATTACAATAGAATTGGCGAGACGTTATGACTACTGAACTGAATACACTGATCGGGCATTACATAATGATATTTGAACATTATGACCATAGTGAATAACACTGATTATCTCTTCATCATAGCACATGTTATTGTTTACATGTTATAAGTAAACGTTTTGTCCTCAAATTTGATGTGTTAAAAGCAGGAAAAATGGGCGAGCGTAAAGATTTGAGTGAGTTTGAAAAGGGCCAAATTGTGACGGCTAGACGACTGGGTCAGAGCATCTCCAAAACTGCAGCTCTTGTGGGCTGTTTTCCTGGTCTGCAGGGGTCAGTATCTAAAAGTGATTCATATCTTTTAGTGGTCAGTCTTTCAAAAGCGGTCCAAGGAGGGAACAGTGGTAAACCAGCGACAGGGTCATGGGTGGCCGAGGCTCACTGATGCATGTGGGGAGTGGAGGCTGGTTTGTGTGGTCCAATCCAACAGATGAGCTCCTGTAGCTCAAATCGCTGAAAAAGTTAATGGTGTTAAGGCTCAATGGGTCATGACTGTTTTGGCAGAAAAAGCTAATTTATTAGTTGCTCAAACTCGAACTCCAACTGATTGTAAAAGACTGTAGAAAGGACATTACTCATTATCACAAACTCCTGTGCACATGATCTTTCTCGCTCTCCTATGTTTTGTATGGCTTATATTCACACTCTTGGTGTCACCCAAAGGAGGATGGGTTCCCCCTTTTGAGTCTGTTTCCTCTCATGGTTTCTTACTCTTACCATCTAAGGTAACATTTCCTCGCCACATGGATAAATAGACTTAGTTAAAGTTTTTTGTTTTATAATTCTTACATTCTGTAAAGCCACTTAGAGAAAAAGTCCATTGTAAAAGCGCTATAGAAATAAACTTGAATTAAATTGACGGAAGGAAGGATCCATAAGTAAAAGATTGAACATGGATTGTATAATGCAGATGCTTAATTATTCACAAAATCAAAATCCCTGTCCAATATTTTTGCTTGCAGTCAAGATGGATGATCAACAGTATATTCAACCATTCATGAAAATACTAAGCGTAATCACAGGACCGCCGTTCTACATTTAGCCACGCCCACAATCCCAAAAAAGGCAATTATGAGCTAAATATAAAAAAAATGACATCTGGTGAAAAAGCACTTTTTAAATGTGGTGTCTGTAGACTCACATTAACATTTTCTTCTTTTATAACGTGCCATTTTTTTTAATCTGTCCTCATGTATAGATTTCTTTTAAGTCACTAATATGAATATTAATGTGAACGAAAATTTCCCATGTTCCACTAAGTCTATTTAAATGTGTAAATTGACAGGAAATGAGCGCCATATGAACTTTATGCTGAAATAATGTCTAATTTTCATTTAAATATCAGTCCAATTGATAATGCTAAAGATAGCATAAATGAACGCTTTCAAGGCAACCATGGTAACCGAGAGTAAACCTGAGCCAGGAAAGTCCCTTAGTACCGAGCGTAAGCTGACAATATCTAAAAGTAGTAGTAATATAGACTTAAAAACGATGCTATACGGTTTCATGCCATAGCCACAAACAAGCGCATAGATTACCTAATCCTAACCGCTAGCACTTAATACTGCACATCGACCCGCAGCGCTTGAGACAGCGTAGAAGAGAAGCACATTCCTCTGTTCCTTCTTTCTCCAGCCATCACAGACGTCCACCAAACCTGCAATTACCCAATGACATCAGAACTGACTGCAGCTGCCTCACTTTCCCTCTGAGCTTCTGAAGAGCAGGCACATTATCTAATTCACCACAGAACACACACACACACACACACACACACACACACACACACACACACACACACCATACGGTCACAGCCATAGCAACTGCTGCTGTAACCAGGGACAGATCCCCATCAAGCAGCACACATAGCTATGGAGGCCACAACCATATTCACAAGGCTTTTTTTTTTTTTTTTTTTACATGGATGCCAGACTTAGCACACTGGCAAAATGTGTCAAAAGTCACACTTTTTATACGCTTATCTGAGAGCAGCTTGGAGAATTCAGTATCATATGGGTGCCAGATGCCACAGAATATGTGATCAGAGGCTTTATTTTTTAATTTCGGTAATAATAAGCATAATAATAATAATACAAAATAATAACACAGCCTTTATTTAATTCACTTTTACCTCATTTCATTTTGTTATCAGCAGATTTTTGAGTAGTTCAGGCTCACGGGTGTATGCTAACGCAAGCGTTCTGAAATGCTATTCTATAGTAACACAATACATAGCAGCATGTGGACCTTTTATATCATTTAAGCCAAATAATAAGTGAATTAAATGGTATAATCGTTAAATAGCTACATAAACTGTTCAATTCAATTCAATTTAGTGCTTTTAACAATGTACATTGTCTCAAAGCAGATTTACAGAGGTAAAGCGGCTCTAAAAGAACGTATAAGTTTAATCCTTATAATTGTAAGTTTGTCCCTAATGAGTGAGCCAGTGATGATATACTTCATACTACACTTCAAGGCTCTACTCTGTTCTGGCACCGAGGTGGTGGAATGAACTTCCCCTAGATGTCGGTACAGCGGAGTCCCTGACTATCTTCAAGCGACGATTGAAGACCTACCTCTTCCTGAAACACTTAAATTAGCACTTTTCAAGTTTGTAGAATTCAAGGCTTATATTTATATTAAGTTTGTAATTTTGCATACCAGTGTAGATTTATTAATTACTAGAGACTCAAAGCACTTTTGTACGTCGCTCTGGACAAGGACGTCTGCTAAATGCCGTAAATGTAAATGTAAATGATGACTGTAGCAAGGAAAACCTTCATGATGGTGTGAGGAAGAAACCTTGCGAGAAAGGGAACCTCATCCTCAAAGACCGAATGTCTTTTCTTCACACACTAGGTTACTTGAAATCAACATTTCCCAGTGTACCTCACTGATCAATCCTTTCATTTAGCCGTGTGTATTGTGTAGGAGACACAACTAGGAGATCCAAACTTGTTCAAGCATCACAATGGCCATGCACACAAAGGCAACTCCATGAAGATATGCTTTACATGGGTTGGAAGATATGGAACATCTCCTGCTATAGAGCTTTGGGATGAATGTAAAAGCTGACTGCACCCCCTCACCTACATCAGTACCTGATTTTTCGAACACCCTTGTTGCTAAATTCACACGAATCTCCACAAGGACACTCCAACAAACAACTTTCCGAAAGTGTGGAGTTTATTATAAGGGCAAATGAGAAGTAAATGTGGAACGAGATGCTCGAAAAGCCGCACATACTAATCTTACGGTGAGGTGTCCACAATCTTTTGTTTATATTGTGTAAGTTAATGTGACGTTTTGTCTGCAGCACAAACATACATCACGTATACATCACGTTTCGTGTAAATACATTTACTCATGTCTAATTTTCATGTCTATTCGGTATTGCTAAAGATAGCCAATGAACGCTTTTCAACCATGCTAACACAGAGTAAACCTGAGCCAGTAAAAAAAGCTCAATAATCACACTTAGAACTTGTTCATTACTATTATTTTTTTCCAAAAACTTGTTTTATGTTTACACCAACTCATTTATTCACAACCTAATAACAAGTATATAAAAGCCTGCAGTATTTTTTGGAACTTTGTTTTTTTGGAACGTATGGCTTTTTACTAAATTGTTGTTCTGTAGTTTGATTTCAGTTTCTCATGTTAAATATCTTGCAGTGTTCAGTAATGATGAAATACATTCAATAATGTTTTATGCTGCAATAAGTCTTAGTAGTTTAAGAAGCAGCAAGTAATGATTTTGCTTTGTTTTTTCATCATTCAAATCAAATGAAATTTTATTTACGACGGTCCGGCATTAGGGAATAAAATAGGGTGAAAAAATAAAATAAAATAAAACAAAGAAAAAGAAGGCAGATAAATAAAGTATAAAAACTATATAAAAATAAGAATATATATATATATATATATATATATATATATATATATATATATATATATATATATATATATATATACACACACAAAAAATGCTTATGGCTGTGAGCAGTTAAACAGTAAACAACAGTAAACAATTTAAGCATGGTTTTTGATTTTCCATAAAGTGTCCGTGTGCGGTATGGTGCGGTGTAAAGTGTCCATAAAGTGACCGTGTGCGGTATGGAGTGGTGTAAAGTGTCCATAAGTGACCGTGTGCGGTATGGAGTGGTGTAAAGTGTCCATAAGTGACCGTGTGCAGTATGGAGTGGTGTAAAGTGTCCATAAGTGACCGTGTGTATGGAGTGGTGTAAAGTGTCCATAAGTGACCGTGTGCAGTATGGAGTGGTGTAAAGTGTCCGTGTGCGGAATGGTGTGGTAGAAAAAATATGAAATGTAAAGTGCACTGTGTGAGTCCAGTGTCTAAAGTGTCGTAGCACGAAAAGTGAGATATGTGCATAACTACTGTGTCATTTGAATAAATCATTGTTGACAATAAGCATGTTTGTATGATCTTGATTTTAAAAGTAATCTTATTTCTAGTTTAAATGCGTTGTCTTATTTTAAGATAGAATCTATAATGATGACAAATCTTTAATTTAAGAGGGTTTTTTTTGTTTAGTAGCTCTGATTTTAAGGTCTTTGCACACAAATGAACAAAAGCAAACTGTTTATAAAAATAAGTTAGCAAGCTAATTTTAGTTTAAATAGACAAAAGCGACTGTTGGAATAAGTATTTTAATGCTTGTTTTAAGATATTTTGCTCTTTTCTAAAGCCTAAATATGTTTTCTTATTACAATAAGTCTTATCAAGTGTAATGATCTTACTGCACTGGTAGATCATTTAACTTGTTTTTAGTTTGAATGTTCTTAAATCATGCATTTACTTCGTATATTATTAATTTATATAAGAAATAATGATTAACAATTTTTTTTTTTACAGTGTCAGGATTCATTGGAATGATTTTATACAGTGTGACGAGTAAAAGAAATCGCGGAAAGCTGGAAAACTGCCTCTGATTAAAACTCTGAGCGTTTTGGGATTAAGGAGAGCATCACTAAAAGATTGTGATGCGAAAACCTAGTCCCAGACAGACACATCTTATACTAAAGAAGAAGCAGCCATGTTGGAGTGAAGCCATATTTGAGCCCGGAGAGCACTGAACCGACGAGTGTGTGTGAGGAGAACAGGGTCACATACCAGAGGAGTTTCATTTTTCCCTTTTAAAATCTAATTAGATGTTTTTTTGCCATGGCAGTGAGTAATTGGCGTGGCCCACTTACAGTAGGCCACCCGCTCATCTGAACTGCCGACGTGTGACAAGATTCGCACACCCCCGGGCACACTTCCATACAAACCCATACACACAAACACACACACATACGCACACTTGCTCTTTCACAGACATACATACAAGGATGCTGTCAACAAGGCTGTTGCTGTCACACATGCACAAATACACACACTTCCTCCTCCCTCGCTTTTCCTCTCATCTGCACATGCACACTGATGCTCCTATCTACCTTGCCGAGACCACCTTCTTTTTCCAGTTTTGTGTTAAATGTTGGCACCCTCTGTACACCAGAACTGTATTTCCCTTGTGCCAAGCAGATCAGGTGCTCTGTTCACTCCAATTTCCTGTTCTAATCTATTTAATGGGCAAAATCTTAAATCCGTGTCTCCTTTCTCTACGGCAGTGACAGACAGTACGGATGGGCGGAGTCTCTTAAGCTCAGTATTCTTTTCCAATCATTCTCATGTTCATTCTGCATTTGCATACCTTATATTGTTATATTGTTACTGTTACTGTTTTAGGTTTTGTTGTTGTCATACATTCCATTCCATACAATTTATACTGGACTTTTGCCACATCAAAATATTCCTACTGCAATTTGTACTTCCATTTTTACTGATTCGGTCCAAATTTGATATATGAACATACTGTATATATAAAATGATAGCTAATATATGAACATATTTGTAGTCCTATTAGTGGCTTGAGACATAAATAATGTGAAAAACGTTTTTTTTACTTACTATCTCATTTTTCTATACATACCGTATGTTTAGTTTAATCGATTGTGTACCAGTGTCTGCTGTTTCCTTCATTATCAGTTGTTTAGGTTCATGTTCATCAAAATATATTATACTGGTTTCAGCTAAATAGTCTTTAGAATGTTAGCATAGAGGTTTACTGTACTGTATATACTGATGCAAGTCTGCAAAAGTTCACGTTTTTCATCTAGTGTTTCTGTGCTTTATGTTTTAATAAATTTTTTGTACTTTTTATAAACTAACTTTAACATTCAAAAGTGTTTCACTTTACAGAGTTTTTTTTCTACAGCACCTACTGCAAATGAGGTTACACAGACATTCAGGTTTTTGTGCCAGGAGTTAAAAGTACATGCTGTACAGTCTACTGATTTGAGTTAGTGATCAAAATTGCTTGCCTGTCCCATAAACAGCTCTCTGGTCTTCATTTTGGTTTATCCTTTTTTTAAATGTAAATATTTTTTTCAAAATGCTTTATTGATTCCACAGGCAAATTGTTTTTTCTACACACATCCGAGAGATGTAGGAAGCTGGGGTCAGAGCACAGGGTCAGCCATGTTACAGCATCCCTGGAGAACAGAGGTTTAAGGGCCTTGCTTAGGGGCGGCTGCGTGGTGATACCGGAAATTGCACCCCTTTCCGAAAAGTAACCCAGAGGCTTAAATACCCCCCTTTGATAAACCAGTCTTCCCAGGGAAAACTCGGGGCTCAAACCAAGACATTCTGAGGTGTTTAAAAATTAGCAGGGCAGGGCAGGGCAGGGCAGGGACAAGTCGTTCTGCAATCAGTGTCCGATAGTTTTCTGCAGCGCATAACACTATAAGAGGAGAACATGTGTGGGACTCCCATGTCATTTCACTCTCTTGTTGATGTTCAAAAATCATGTAGTGATCCATATGAACTTCTTGGGAGTGAAACCAGAATGTTGTATGAAGTTGGTTTATCGAGTTATTTTATATGTGGGTTGTCCCACAAACCCAAATAACTCAAATGCACAATAAGAGGGTAAAAAGATATAAACTAATTTACATTTAGATCAAGAAAATTGTTATTTCATCATGAAATTTGAATTTTTTAAAACAAGAATACCATAGTTTAGGTGAAATTATCGATAAATTAAATTACATAATAGATACAACTATTATGTAACATACTAGTAAATCAATCATCTATATTTATGGCATTTAACAAACCCTTATCCAGAGCGACTTACATTTATCTAAATTACAGCTAAACAATTGAGGGTTAAGGGCCTTCCTTAAGGATGTTGGTGGTACTGGGATTTGAACCCATGGCCTTCCAAGCTGAAGTCTGAAATCTTATTTTATCCACTTCCCCCACTCTGCTACCACTTTTCTTACCATTTCATCTAAGCCATGATTGTTCTAAAGTTACCAGAAATCCACCATTTCATGTCCCCAGTGTCAGTGTACCTTTTGAAGGTACACTATGAACTCAATAAACCCAATGAACCTATGAACCCAATGTACATGGACCCCAGTGAGTCACATGTCTGAAAATTTAAAATTCACTTCAAACAAAAGGTGTTGTTTGAAATTGTTTTGAAAAAATTAAATCATTAAAACATTAAAACATTATTGATCTAAATATTACAAAAATGAAAACTGAAATTCAGATCTCTCATTTTCATGTTCATGTTTTGATCTCGAACCTGAATGTCTTCAGTGTGTAGCAAAATCAATCAAATTAGCCTTGCTGCTCTAAATGCATTACATAGATTATTGATAAAAATGTGTCTTGTTTGGCTTATTCCAGAATTCAGCCATAGCTTTATCTAATGGGTTTTCAGACTACCACAAATATACGCTCTCTTTATCCAACACAGATGATCCATCTTAAAAATACATTACAAAAATCAGTTTTAAAAGTAACTCCCATAAAAAGTATGGCCAAAACTTTCTGCTAATGCATGAATGCACCCTATCACTAAATACTACTACATTAATGCCATTAAGTCATCTTGTTTCCTTTTCCTAACTAGGACACGGCCATTGATGTGCAATATGGCACCTCCTGCGGTCTCTGCCACATGCTGTCCTCTATCGGTTTAAACAGAGCTGTGGCACCTGAACATCCGGAAGCATGGCAACGTGTTACTTTTCCAACAGAAGGAAAATGAAACAAAAACCGAACAAAGCTTTGTCACCCAGGAAGGATTATGGAACTAATATCTACAGTATGTGGCTATGATGCTACTGGATGGTTTTACAAAGAATGAACACATTTGGGCAAAAAATATGTCTAAAACTAAGACCTGTCCAACAAACAGTATGGTCAGGGAAGTAAACCAGAAGTACTGATATGTCTTCTACTTCGACTGGGACAAATGTTAACTCTGTGTCCAAACTGTTACCACATAGTTAAAGGTACACAATTGTATCTTTGGATGCAGTAGCATTACATTTTCCATTCACTTGACCTAGAAGACCCAAACCCTCACCCAATGTGCAAGCTCAATAAAGATGGTTTTAAATGGTTTGAAATGAAAGATTGTTACTGGTTTAACATAGAGCTTTGACCCCAACCCTACTAAATATCTTTGGAATAAATTGGATACCTGACTGCACCCCAGGACTCCTCACCCTACTGTACATCTGACTTTAGTAACATCCTTGTGGCTGAATGAGCACAAATCTCCACAAAATCTAGTGGAACATTTTTCTAGAAGAGTGGAGGTGATTATAACAGCACATGGAGACTAAATGTGACATGGGATGTTTAAAATGTATGTATAAATTGTATGGTCAGCAGTCCACAAACTTTTCTCCATATAGTGTATGTAACTCTGTTTTCTGCATGAACTCAGAGCAAGCAGAATCTCAGAATTAGAAAATATTTGTTGTATAATCTGTCAGGGAGAACGTTTATCCCAGAATCTGTTATAGACTTCAGACTTGATCATTTTTTTTTCTTCTCAGAGGGAAATTAAGAACCTGGCTGCATTTGTACAGTGTCAAACAGGATTTATTTGTGTTCAAGATGTTGACAGGCATGAAGTCAATGCCCTTCGAAGTATAATTCCACATTTGCTGATCGATACTATCCAGGGTTTGGTGGAAGAACGCGTAACGTCCAGAGATCTGAGAGAACTTAGCATCGAGCACCGCATCCGACAATGAGTTTGACCATGAACACACTGTGATGATTTTGATCAATATCAAAATAAGGACTCGTGGTGCTAAGAGATGATTAGAGATGTGTGGCTGTGTGAGGTTGTTTGAATCTGCCTTAGTATTCCTGGTGCTTTCATTCAAAGTTCTCTGGGTGATCTGTGTAGCAAGAAGATGCAATCGAACAAGGAGAAGGTATCACCCTCACACAGAGATGGAAAAAACATTTCTGTTTGCAGACCAGTTTTTGAAGGCTTTTCAAAAGCCGTCCAGCCATACAAGGCTGTATAATTCAGAAATGATAATAGCCCTCCTGTCAAAGAATTTGAAAAGGGATGCTATCTGAGCTACATCAACACACCGATTGGAAATCCGAGCTCTCGCAGTTACAGACATGTGGCTCCACAATGATGAGGATGCACAGCGTGAACTTTACTCGGCTCTAACATCCCATGGTTCACCTCATCAGCTACCTGCTGAGCTTTTCATGCGCTGAATTGGAGTGTTTAAGTGGGAAGAAATTACCGTACTTGTGTCGACAAAATGCCGCATTTATCCTAATCAAAACTCGTGTCAGGCGTGCGATTGGGAAGAAAATGCGATCGCACTGACCTGCTGTGGCGCTGGGGCGGATGTCTGCGGGCGTCGCCGTCCCCCAGGCGGCCCAGCGAGGGTGAGCGGCTGCGCGGGGGGTGCCTGGCCCCCCGGCCCATGCTCTTTACCGTGCCATTGGAGCTGTTCTGCATCTGCTGGGGCCTGCGGGGTGACAGGCTGCGCAGGGGCGAGGGCGAGCGCGAGGGCGTGTGTGGCGCAGAGAGCTTGTTAACGTTCAGGTTGTTGTCGCTGTTTGACCGCAGGAGCACACGAGGTGCGGCCAGAGTGCTGCGGCCTGCTTGAGGCTGCTGAGGCCTGCTCCTGCCCGAGCTCACCACCACTGCTGTCGGAGCCTCCCGGAAGGGCACTGAGAGAAGAGAAGAGGGGTTCGTTATTGATGAAGGAGAAATTAAGTGTTACTAAATACAATGTATATAAGCAATACAACCTACAACTGTTAATAAAGAGACACTAAGATTTGCTTTTTATTTACTGCGTACCATTTTTTATTCATTTATAGTTACAATTATTGCCCTCGAAGACAAATTATTCCTGTTATACCTTTTCATAAAATCTATAATCAGTCATTCTTAGTAGTTTTTTTTTTTTTTGTTCTTTCTCTTCTATGAATTTGTTAGGATATAAAACACACACACGCATGGCATTTTAACATTTGCTGAGCGGTATGCAAGATCATGGTTGGTGCCCCCCTCCCCCTCCCCCAAAAAGTGGAGTAAATACAAGAATAAATACACTACATGCAATGCGGCACACCTATTCACAGCATATACTGCAAACCCAAATTTTCCTCCGCTGCACCGAGAACCCACAATTTGTGCATTTACTATAGAAACTATAACATACAGTATTAATAAAAGTGAAATATTACACTAAATAGACAAAGGTAATGGAACACTGGGGACTTTTCCAACCATATGCGATTCTCTCACAAACTGTTATCACAAACCTGGAGACACACAATTGTGTAGCATGTTTTTGGATGAATTGACATTAAACTTTCCCTTCATTTGAACACGGAGACTCAAACCTGTTCTAACAGGACCATGCTCCTGTGCACAAAACCAGCTTTGAGAAGATATTCCTTACACAGTTTCGACGCTAACTTTTGAATCAGTACCTGACTTTATTAACACCTCTGTGGCTGAATGAGCACAAATCTTCACACTTTAAAATCTAATGAAACATCTTTCCAGAAGAGTGAAGGTTATTATAACATGCGTTCGGAAATAAAATGTGAAATGAGATGTTTAAAATGCACATACTAATCTAACGTTCAGGTGTCCTCAAACCTTAGTCCTTGAAGTGTATCTAACAAGCTTAGTGTTCAATTGAGCTGTTTGGACTTTTATTACAGCTCACAAATAATATTAAATGTGCGGAATTTAACATGTCGAGCTCAACATCTTACAGTGCTGTCTGAAGCTGAAAACATTACCCAGCGTACAGCGTAAAATAAAATAATTTACGATCACTTCTACATCGTATGCGGGTCAGTGGTCACTCAATGGTATCGACGGTTTTATTCTCTGAAATTCCATTTGGAGGTGAACATTATACATTATTGCTTTGAGGATGTATTTAGACTGTAGTTAATGTCAACAGTCTGATACAATGATTTAGGACTACAGGTTGCATTTGATCACTGCACACCTCAACAACATTTAACTGTGATAAATGGACATGTGCCACACAGATGAGGATGGGTTCCCTCTTGAGTCTGGTTCCTTTTAAGGTTTCTTCCACATGCCCTCTCAGGGAGTTTTTCCTTGCCACAGTAGCTACAGATCAATTTTTTGTTAGTTTCAAATAGTCACCTTTTTATTCATTTTTTTTTTGCAAAGTTAAAGAAAATGTGCTTTTCACTATAAACACCAGTCATTCATTCAGATTTCAGATTTAGCAAGTGGTAGTTCAGTGGTTACGATGCTGGCTTTCTGAGTCCAGCTTTAATGTGAGTTCAAATCCCAGCACTATGAAGCTGGGCCCTTGAGCAAAGCCCTTACCTGCCAACTCAATTGCTCAGTTGTATAAATGAAATAAATCTAAATTGCTTTAGATAAGCGCATCTACCAAATGCCATAAATAGCTATAAATTGTATTCAGCACATACATAACCATACCCAAGTACTACATTGTGTGACGATTTAACGACTGATCCTTGACATAAAATGGCATAAAAATAAAATACCAATTTTAATGTACATTTGAATTTACAATGGAATACAATAAAAAATTATTTTAATGAAATTAATAGAAATAAAATAAACTGGTAAGATCTCAGAAGAATATGTTCATGTTTGAGTCCTGTACTGTGACTTAATACATTTTGTCACAAAGTCGGTCCGAGTCGTTTTTTTTTTTTTAAAACCCAGCAGTCTGACCAAACTACACTCCAGTGACATCAGAGATCCGATTGAGATGGGTTTTTTCCGCCTCAGTCCTCAGCTGTGTGAAAAATATATATTTATATTTATTACTACTGTCGCGACACTGAAGCAGGCCACGGAAGAACTTCAAGAACATCGGGCCAATCGAGGTCTTGGTGTACAGGCTGCTCGGTTCC
Source organism: Silurus meridionalis (assembly GCF_014805685.1). Classification (NCBI taxonomy): domain Eukaryota; kingdom Metazoa; phylum Chordata; class Actinopteri; order Siluriformes; family Siluridae; genus Silurus; species Silurus meridionalis. The sequence goes on along the minus strand of NC_060888.1, from coordinate 23,927,004 downwards.
ATAGTCACGCTGAGCTACACGATGAGGTTAAAAATACCACCCTGATACTCCATAGTAGGGCTGATACACAGCATGGAGCTTGTTGTTTTTTTTTATGTTCTGAATGCTTTCGTCTGTTGAGCTTGAACGTAAATGTATGTAAACTTGTTTTTAATAAACAAACCGAAAAGAAAAAACCAGACACAAACACAGTGTTAGGAAAACAGCTTGAGGACTCAGCCTCATCATTCGCCTGCTAATGCCATGCTGGAACTCAGCATTACGACTCGTAGATGCTAAAACTCTGTAATCAAGAGGAAGTGCCTGCTGTTTTGTTATTAACGTGATGCTCCCGGAAATGTTCTGCTTGTTATTGTGGACACCAGGAGCTCGTCTTGTAATCTGGTGTCAAAAACAATCTCTCAATAACGTTTTCCACTGGTCAGCTCTGAACATTTCTGAAACAGTAAAGCTGAGGAAGCCGCAACTTCATGTCTGTTATAATTACGGTCATTACCAGATGACGGCTTAGGAGATTCTTTATCTCCGTGGATGTGGAAATTAGCTGTTGCTATGGTGAGGCACCTGACTCCAAAATGGATACTCTAACGTTGAGAATAACTAGCAGACAGTTAACACGTAGCAGCATAGCTACTTTATTCAAAGGACAATTTCAATTGAATGGATTTAATTGTGAAATAAATTACACATAAAAACACACCAGACCATTACTTGATCTGTACGATAACTTTTTGCCTATAGATGATCATTGGTTTCCTTTAAGAGTCTGTTTTCTCTCAATGTTTTTTCTTCATATAAAATTTCAGATAGTTTTCCAGTGCCACTGTTGCCTCTGGCTCAGCCATTGGGGATGAACTGGATTGGTCCCACCATCTCTCAGGGTAAGAGATAAGTATACATCCAGACTCTTTTCTGTTCTGGTAATGAGGTGGTGGAATGTACAGCTAAGTCACTGCCTATCTTCAAATGACCGGTGAAGACCTACCTCATCCTGAAACACTTGAACTAGCGCTTATCTTTCCCTGTTTTTTTTATATACCTTTAAGTAAAAAAAGTGTGCTATAATTCCACAAACCAGAGTTTAGTCTGATAGTATTCTGAGTTTGCACTCTAGTGAACCAGCGTTGATTTATTCATTCATAGAACTTTAAAGCACTTTTGTACGTCGTTTTGGATAAGGACGCTTTCTAAATGGAGGAGGTAGTAACTTAGTGGTTAAAGCATTGGACTTTGGATACGAAGGCCGTGAGTTCAAATCCCAGCCACACCCAGTTGCCAGTTCTGGACCCCAAAGCCAGACACTTAACCCCATAGCTGCTCAGTTGTACAAATAAGATAAATGTGAGTTGAATAAAAGAAAATGATAATAATAACGTAGGCCCCTGACCAGGCTTCGAGGAACATGGCTCTATATTGTTAATGATGGAATGTTACAACAAAGAATGAAACACCATTGTAGAAAACCAAAGCACACCATGTATCCTTTCATATCTCACAATACCAGATTAACTTAATAACAATCAAATGCTGCGGGACGTCTGCGAACCAAGTTTGTCCGTTTAAACATCTGGTTTTCTCCTCTTTCATGAAACGAATTTAAGTTGTTCACATGACTGAGAAACTAACAAACCCAAACGCCAAACTACCCAAAAGTTTGTACTTTTACAAAGCATTGACACTGGAGACTCCTTCAATCGGTCTTCTCATGCAGAAATGTCATCATGATTAAAGCTATGAATCTATGTTAATATAGGACGCCTCAGGTCATGGGCAAACAAATCCCCTTTGGGTTTTTTGTGGTAATCATGGTAATTATAACTTTTTAGAATGAGAGCATGAGTGGTCTAGCTAGAGCTAGAATTTTGGACGTGATAAAGTGGCCAAGTATGTCTCCAGACCTGAACTCTATTGAGCACCTGGCGATCCTCAAGCAGAAGGTAGAGAAGCGCCATGTGTCCAACATCCAGCAGCTCTGTGATGTCATTATGGAGGAGTGGAAGAGGATCCCAGGAACAACCTGTGCAGCTCTGGTGAATTCCATACCCAGGAGGATTAAGGCAGTGCTACATAACAATGGTGCTCATATAAAATAGACACTTTGGACACAGTTTTGACAGGTTCTCTGAGAGTGTACTCACTTTGTTGCCAGTTATATAGACAATAATTGCTGTATGTTGGGTTATTTTTAGAGGACAGTAAATCTGTACGAGCTGCACATTGACTACTGTAAAATATATCAGGTTTATTTCTATAGTATTGTCTCAGAAGATTGTTGGTGAAATATGAGCGATGTACTCACTTTTGTGAGATATTGCATACACGGTATTTAAGACTTAATTTTTATTTTTACATTTTATTGGGTACCTTTTTTTTCTAAAGGTCTTAAAGGTGCTTCTGCAAAATAAACTTATCAATAAATAAATGAATGTATGAATGAATGAATAAATAAATAAATAAATTGTATATGCCCTCATATCCTTTTGAGCTGATTAAGTCCTTCAGATGCAAATATTAACGATGCTTATCGTACTGAGGAATTTTTATTTATAAATTCTTTTCCCCAAAGTGCCATTGAGATGTAAAAAAAACCTAAAAACTATCCATTCTGCATATGAAAAGACTGTATATGTAAGTTCTGGAGATACAAGGATAAAAACGAACAGATACACATTCATAACAGAACAGATACACATTCATAACAGAAACCATTAAAAAGTGTAATAATGATCCATGCTGCTGAGAACTGGCTCCGAAATGCAATCTGAGATCAGGAAACGAGGTCACGGTGCAAGCGACACTTTTCCCGTCAAGTGCCGATTATTTCATTTGTAGCCTCTCGAGGCTCTAATTAAACCCCCAGAACAGCGACGCGACGCAATCAACGTTAGAAGAGAACGAGAACAAGACGTTATCACATCAGTGCTCACACACGTACACACACACACACACAGAAACAATTAACCTCCAGCTCAGAACAAAGTGTTGATCAGTCAAGTTTGATATCCATATCCGAAAATCTCCAGGAAAAAAAAAAAAGTTCTGAGAAACTCGACCCCCAGCAGCGGCGTCCTCTCACCTTCTTTCTTCAGAGCGCTCAAGATGGACTTCATGTCTCCTGCTGGTGTTTCACGCCGACTGGAGGAAAGCGTTCCGGGCCCGAGGTTCCCGAGGTGAACGAGGGATGAACAAGGGACGATGGAGACGCGGAGGGAGAGGGAGATCACTGCACACGCTCGGCCCTCCACACATCCTGCCTTGTGTGATTCTCCGAGAGGAAGCAACTGAGCGCACAAGCATCACACGTTCGCTCTGAGCTCTCCCTCTCTTCTCTCCCTCCCTCCCTCCCTCCCTCCCTTCCTTCCTCCCTCTCTCTCTTTCACACTCTTGTTCTCCCTCCCTCCTGTCCTCTTTCTGTTCCATCTCTCCTCCTTCTTGTCTTTCTCACTTTTTTCCATTTTCCTCTTCACCTCTTGCTCTGTTCTCATTCCTCTACTTTTCTACTTGTCTTTCTCTCTTTCTCACCCTCTCTATTTTTCTCTCTTCCTTTGCGCCGTGTGTTCTTTTTAACATCATCTGTCCTTTTTCCTATCTTCACTCTCTTCTCCTCTCTCCTTTTTGCACTTCACTGTTTCATTTTTCTTTATCGTTCTTCTCTCTGCCTCTCCTTCCTTTCCACTCTCCTTGTTTTTGTTCTTGCTTAACATCATTTGTCCTTTTCCTTCTTTTTCCATCCCTGTTTTTGTCCTCTTGCTGTGTCACCTTCCCATCTTTCTCTCTTTCTGCATCTCTGAACATCCCTCTACTTCTGCTTCATTTCTTCTTTTGTTACTTCTTTCCATCGCCTCACCTCCTTTCTCTTATTCTCCTTTTCTGTGTATCCATCCATCGGTTCCTCCTCTCCTCTGTCTCTTTCACTCATTCTCTTTTGTTTCTACTCTTCTTTCTTTCTTTCTTTCTTTCTTTCTTTCTTTCTTTCTTGCTTTCTTGCTTTCTTGCTTTAACCTCTCCTTCCTCTATCTTTCTCCTTCCCTTTTGTTTTTTTCTTTTCTCTGCTTCACCTCTTTCATTCCGCATCTCTAAAATCACTCTCATCTCACATTCTTTTCCTTCCTTCCTTTCCTCTTTCTTCTCTTTCCATCACCTTCTACCTCCTACTTGTATTCTCTTTTCTTTCCCATTTCTTTCTTCTTCTATTCTCCCACCATCCTCTCTTCTCCTTCTTGTCTTTTTATTACCTTTTTACTTTATCCCCAGTCGCCTTTCTCTACCATCCCTCATTCTTTCCTCCTTCCTCTCTATCTGCCTGTCACTCTTTGTTTTCACTCACTTTTCCACTATTTCTCATTTAAATTTTCCATCTTCCCATTTCAACATCCTCCTTTCTTTCTCATTCTATCCTTCCATCTCCTTTCTTCACTACTTGTTTTCCTTAATTTCATCATTGTTTATTTCTTTTCCTTTTCCTTTATGGTCATACTTTTCTCCATTTATTCTCTCTATCTTTCTTTTCACTTTCCATTCATTGTTGTCTTCTTCTCTCTTTCCATCTCTTTTCATTCCTATACCGCCATTCTTTTTACATTACTCTTCATTGTCTTTCTTTTTCAAGCATACGTTTCCTCTTTTTTCTTGTCCATTTCTTTCCACCTTCTCTGGTAATACATATCATTCTTGCACTGACTCTATCTCCTTTTTCCTCCCTCATCTCTCTCTCTGTTTCCTGCTCTCTTTCTCTCCTGTTACTTCTTTTCCTGTTATTTCTCTCTATCTCTATCTCTCTCTGTCTGTCTATCTCTCTCTTTCCCTCTTTATATTTTTCTCTTTCATTATCCCCTCTTCGTCTCACTTTCCTGTTATTTCTTGCGTTCTCCTGTCACCTCTCTCCTGTCACTCTTCGGACTCTCTTTTTTCTGTTCTCTCTCTCACTTTTTCTTGTATCACTATTTTCACTATTTTTAATATTATATATTCTCTTGCTCTCTCTTCCCTGTTTTCTCTTTCTTCTCTTATCCCTCTCTCTGTTCTGTCTTTTATCATCCCCTCTCCCTTTCTCGTATTTTTCTTATCTCTATATTTTCCATGTTATCACTCTCTCACATCGCTCTCTCACTCTTCTTTATCTATCTCTTCTCTCTCTCTGTCTCTCTCTCTCATACTCTCTCACCCAATCTCTCTCTTTATTATCCTGTTATCTCTCTGCTGTCACTCTTTCTCACTTCTCCTCTTTATCCTGATCTTCTTTCTCTCTTTCTTCTCTGTTATCTTTCACCTCTCTCTCTCTCTCTCTCTCTCTCTCTCTCTCTCTCTCTCTCCATCCTTTTGTATTAAATCTCCAACAGTAACAGACACATGCTCAGGGATCTGAGCCGTGTTTCAGGATCATCGAGGAGAACGTTCTAGATTCCTCCTCAAATTAGGAGAAGTCGTCGAAGTGCATGAACTCCGAAGTTCGCTAAAGTTCGCCTCGTCACCGGTCCACGCGACGGTGTGACGAGAAGTCGATTGCACACTGATGCAATCAGCTGAGGAGCGATGCAACAACGGAACGTGCGGCTGTGTGAAAAGGTCTCCGGGAGAATTTTAACCCTCTCGCCTCCCAGTTCGAACAGCTGTACGTGCAAGAATCGGAAAAAAACGTGAAACAAGCCCCAAGTGTTGCTAGGCAACCCATGGATGGATGTCTAAATTAGTCAGCGCAAGTTGCCTGGTTGTGAATTCTCCATGTATGTGGGCTGTCCTTTCACGCTAGCAATTCACAATCTCTCTCTCTCTCTCTCTCTCTCTCTCTTTCTCTCTCTATTCCTCCCCCTCTCTGTAGCTCCTTTCTTTTTTTTAAGAGGAGAATGGAAAAAAAACATGGTAGAGATTGAGAAAGGCCTTCTTCCATTTGGAAATCTGTGCCAGGCTGTGATGTCATGCCGACAGCCTATTTATATTTAGCCATTAATGCACAGTCCCGAAATTTGCCAGACACCGAACAGTGACTCCAGAAACAAAGAAAACATACACCAATCAGGCATCACACTATGACCACCTGCCTAATATTGTGTTGGTCCTTCTTTTGCTCCTAAAACCGTTCTGACCCATCCAGCATTAACTTCTTCAATAATGGGAGCTACAGGAGCTCGTCTGTTGGATCGGATCACACGGGCAAGACTTCGCTCCCCACGTGATCAATGAGCCTTGGCCGGTTCACCACTGTTCCTTCCTTAGAGCACTTTTGATAGATACGGACCACTGCAGACCTGGAAAATCCCACAAGAGCTGCAGTTTTGGAGATGCTCTGACCCAGTCGTCTAGACATCACAATTTGGCCCTCGTCAAACTCACTCAAATCCTTACGCTCGCCCATTTTTCCTGCTTTTAACACATCAACTTTGAGAACAAAATGTTTACTTGCTGCTTAATACATCCTACACACTAACAGGTACCTAAGAGATATTCAGTTTTTCATTTCACTGCTCATAATGTTATGCCTAATCGTTGTATACAAGCTATAGAAGCTACAATGTCATGTAATGTAAGACCCCACGACAAATCCGACAAAGCAGAAGAAGTCGAGAATATACAGGTCATGTGATAAAAAAAATGGACTTGGGGAAAGCAGGGATATGGAACATGAATCAAAACTAGAAAAACTAACACACCAATAAGGAGGCTTGTTGAAAAGTGTGAGCAAGCAGAGTGTATACTTCACAAAAGGTAAATGAATTACTGTATATAGCTGGTGTGAGTGTGTGATTTCAGGTTTGTAGTCTTGTATATATAATATAATATAATATAGTATAATATAATCCTCTTATACCTTCTTCTGTTGTATATATATATATACAGTGATGAAAATAAGTATTTGAACACCTGCTATTTTGCAAGTTCTCCCACTTAGAGATCATGGAGGGGTCTGAAATTGTCATCGTAGGTGCATGTCCACTGTGAGAGACATAATCTAAAAAAAAAATCCAGAAATCACAATGTATGATTTTTAAACTATTTATTTGTATGTTCTTCTTTTTCTTTCGGCTGCTCCCATTAGGGGTCGCCACACCAGATCATCCTTCTCCACTCTGTTCTCAGCTTTACGTTCATCACCCTATCAGAAACCTTTTTTACCTTCACTACACTCATACTGTTACTGTTGGCTAACAATACCATACCATATATATATTAATCATCCAGCTTTATTTTATAGTAAGTTTTGTATTATATCCATCATGGATCAAATCATTTTAGTTTATAAAAGCAGCAAGAGTTCATATTATTAAAAAGAAATTCTGATGATCGACTAATCCGACCCTCAGCCCTGAGCAGGTTAACACTCGTTTTTACCCAATTAAAAGCTTTTCATCTGCAAATCCATGAACGGATCAAAGTAACGCAGCAGACTCCTTCCGCTATCTCCATCCAGCATGTGTGCTCAGATGACGTCCTTCAAGAGCTGTTTATCCAGTGCCGTCTCATTTCTCCTCTTCTAATGACCTCTAATGATGAATTTGATTCGTTACACTTCTTCTAGATATAATGAGGGACTTGATTACGCATGTTATTAACCGAAAAGAACATGTTCGCTCTGGGATAAATTGCTCAGCAGGCATCTTTGGACGTCGGAAGGAGAAAAGGACGTCAGATGACTTTAAATCGTTCGTAAACGTACACTGACATCTGCTACATGTACGACGGGTTGGGGAGATGCAAAATGGCATCCGTGGGTAATTATTTAACATCTCATTAAAGCGTAAACATTGAGCTAATTACACATGACCGCACATGTTCAGTGCTGCACAGAGTGTGAGAAACTGGACGTTTAAAACCGAAGGATCATATTCAGATGAGCAGGAATACAATTAGCAAGCGAACAACTTTACAAGCAAGTGGCTGAGAGAGAAATAGAGATGCAATGTTGACGTTTTCTATACCATGTTCAAGACAATGATCTAGAACAGAGTTCTCCAATCTTGTACACTGTTGGGAAGTTTTGTTTTGAATATATTCTTTTGTACCAGCTGTTAAGGTGTGTGTGTGTGTACCAGGGAAAAAAGGTTTAGCGATTGTTAATAATACATGGTCACATTTAGAGACATCTTCCCCAGAATGTTTGGTAGCAACTCTTTCAGGGCTTGCAGTTAATTATAATACAGGTAGTCCCCGAGATCCGATGGAGATGCGTTCAGATGAAGCCATTGTAACTTAAACATATCATAAGTTGAGACTCGGCCTAGCCTACCCATGAGTCTTAAAGAATGGTCATCAGTATAAAATAGTATCTTCTTTTTCTCCTTCTTTCGGGTGTTCCCATTAGGGGTCACCACAGCGGATCATCTGTCTCCATACCCCCCTGTCCTCTACATCTGCCTCTTTCAAAACTACCAGCATGTCTTCCCTCACCACATCCATAGACCTTGGCCTTTTTCTTTTCCTCCTTCCTGGTGGCTCCATCCTCAGCATTCTCCTACTGATATACCCCATGTCCCTCCTCTGCACATGTCCAAACCATCTCAATCTCACCTCCCTCACCTTGTCTCTAAAACGTCCTACATGCGCTGTCCCTCTATTAAACTCGTTTCCCAATCCTGTATATCTGCTTCACTACCAATGAAAATCTCAACATCTTCAGCTCTGCTACCTCCAGCTCCACCTCCTTTCTTTTACTCAATGCCACTGTCTCTAAACCATACAACATCTCAGGTCTTACCAGAGTCCTAAAATTTCCCTTTCACTCTCACAGATACTCTTCTATCACAAATCACTCCTGCTGTCACTCTTCACCACCCACTCCACCCTGACTGCACTCTTTTCTTCACTTCTCTAACACACTCTGCATTACTTTGCACTGTTGACCCCAGGTACCTGAACTCCACCACCTTCTCCACCTCTTCTCCCTGCAACCGCACCACTCCACTGCCCTCTTTCTCATTCACAAATCCACAAACACACAAAGCAACTCCTTCTGACCTTCTCTATACTTCTCCATTAACATTCTCAAAGCAAATAATGCGTCTGTGGTGCTCTTCCTCTGCATGTAACTATACTGTTGCTCACAGATGGTCACCTCTTCCCTCAGCCTGGCTTCCACTACTCTGACTGAACAACTTTATTTCCCTATAGTTAATGCAGGTCTGCACATCTCCCTTATTCTTAAAGATCAGTACAGCACACCCCTTCTCCATTCTTCAGGCATCCTCTCAACTTCCAGAATCTTGTTAAAAACTCCACTGCCATCTCTCATAAACATCTTCATGCTTCTACTGGTATGTCATCTGGTCCAACCAACTTTCCACTCTTCATCCTCTTAATCGCTGCTCTCACTTCCCCCTTACTAATCCTATGCACTTCCTGCTTCACCATCTCCACACCATCCAACCTTCTCTCTCTCTCTCTCGCTCTCATTTATCAGCTGCTCAAAATACTATCTCCACCCTCTCAACACACTCTCCTCACTAGTTAACACATTTCCATCTCCATCCGTTATTGCTCTAACTTGCAGCACATCCTTCCCAGCTCGGTCCCTCTGCCTGGCCGATCGGTACAAATTCTTTTCTCCTTCCTTGGTGTCCAACTTCTCCTACAGCTCCTCATATGCCTTTTCCTTTGCTTCTGCCACATCCCCTTTTTACCTGCTGCCACATCTCCTTGTTCTCCTGCCTACTTTTCTTATCACTTTGTTGATCCCAAATATGTTTGGCCAACCCCTTTCTCCTCATGCTTTTCTGCACTTCCTTATTCCACCACCACGTCTTTTTGTCTTCCTTTCTATTTCCAGAAGTTACCCCAAGTACCTTCCTAGCTGTTTTCCTCATAAATCCTGCAGTAGTTTTCCAATCTTCCAGCACATCATTACCACTGAGTCTCTGTCTGACCACTTCCCTGAACCTTACACTACAGTCTTCCTCCTTCAGTTTGCACCATCTTATTTTTCTCTCAGTCCTCACTCTCCTCCTCTTATTCTTCACCTCCAAAACCATCCTACAGACCACCATCCGATACTGTCTAGCTACACTGTCCCCTGCCAACACCTTACAGTCTCCAATCTCCGTCAGGTTGCATCTCCTACATAGAACATAGTCCACCTGTGTGCACCTTCCTCCACTCTTATACGTCACCCTATGATCCTCCTTCTTCTTAAAATGAAGTGTTCACCACTCCTATTTCCACCCTTTTAGCAAAATATACCACCATCTGCCCTTCTACATTCCTTTCCTTAAAGACATACCTACCCATCACCTCCTCATCACCTCTGTTCTCTTCACCTACATGCCCATTAAAGTCTGCCCCAATCACCAATCTTTCTTTCCTAGGTACACCTTCTACCACTTCATCTAACTCACTCCAGAAATGTTTCTTTACCTCCATCTCACAACCCACTTGTGGAGCATAGGCACTGATGACATTTATCATCATCCCTTCAACTTCCAGCTTCACGTTCATCACCCTATCAGAAACTCTCTTCACCTCTACTACACTCTTACTGTACTCTTCCCTCAGGTTCGGTATAAATTTCTGATTTGTGATCCACATATTTGATCTGGCACATGTTTGACGCTGGATGCCCTTCCTAACGCAACCCTCCCCATTTATCCGGGCTTGGGACCGGCACTAAGAGTGCACTGGCTTGTGCAACCCTAATGGCTGGGTTATTATGGGGTAGTATACTGTAACTTATTATTAATTTAACAAATTACAGTACATGATTTAGCAACACAGAGCAAATCACATTGCTTTAATGTATAGACTTTACAATATTTATGTATGTGGCAGGGAGTGGACGGCATTTTGTAGCATTAAAACATCGGGAAAAAAAATACACCCTCTAACATCGAGACAACTGAACTCAAGAAGTTAAACACTGGTAACAGTAAGTCATCAGATGCGCACGTCGTGGCAGCGTCCCAACGTATCGTACCACATATTGTATACATCGCTACGTTTTCCTGCTGTGCAAAACCTTTGTACAATTTTGTCATATCGCTATTGTCATCGTAAGATCAAAAAAATTTGTGAGTCGAACCATCAAACTCAGGGACCATCTGTACTTTGTGAGGGAAGGAAACCATGCATGTGCGTAACCCGACTCTGAATACGAGAAACTTTCCTAGAGTAAATATTGGCATATTTCTTTTAACTTAAGCCACTGATGTAAGTTCTGCACACAACCCAAAGAGATCTTTGAATGAATTAAACAACGAAGAGTGAATTTGTATGATTTCATACAAACAAACCATCAAGACGAGTTAAATATTTGAACTCCGCCACATCCATAACATGTTCTTTCATGTAAGTCGTGTAAAATTATTATGGATTTTCAAGTGTAGGCCCATGATTGTAAATTGCACTATGCATTATTATAAAGTTATGAAACTTTTTGGAGTGCAGCTAAACTCTGTACAGTACCATCTATTAATAAACCTACTAGAAAATGTATTTTTTGGGAAAGTCTTTATTCTATAAGACTTTATCCTCTATCCAACCTAAGTTCAACTTGTGCCACTGCCTGCAGGAAAATGAGAGTCATGGCTCAAACAGGAGGGAGCTTCATTTGAAATGTAATTTCGTAAAGTTGAGACTCGTACACGAAGAGACAGGCAGAGGTTATGAGCTGAGCGACGGTTTTCATTAAAGGAAGCACGCTGCTCTGACTTACCAATGCTGTCGTCTTTGTGGCTCTTTATGAACTCAGCCAGCTCAAAGTTCCCTGCAATGATGGCAACCTTCAGAAAGCAAAAGAAGGGAAAAGATCATCATCATCATCATCAGCATCATTATAATTATTGATTGAGCATTAGCAGCCAATTTTCTATTATTGTTCTGTTCTTTTTTCCTATAGGTGGAAAGTGATTTATTTTGACCATATTAGAATGCCCTAGAAGTGGTTTGCAATATGGCCATTTGTTAAATCACTTATACCACCAGCAATTATGATAATTTGCTTTAATAATTGGCAAATCAACACTACAGCAGCAACAACATATGTATAACATACACAATCTTACTCCTAAACCTTACCTACCCAAATCATGCCATTATATACAATAGTTTTTTCAAATATTATAATATATTAAAATGCATTTTTCTTAAAAGTGGAATGCTAAAATGTTTTCTGTAAATAGGATCCATGTACCGGAAGGCTTTCTTAAAAATACTAAAGCAGGACCCAATATAGTAAAAGAAACACATCAGAAAACCTGATCATGCCACTAGCAAAAACTGCTCGAATGAACAACCAAAGATTTTTAGCCACGTTGGTTGACAGCATCAAACAATGCGTCAGAACCTAGAAGAAGAACCTGGAAAAAGAATTTGCAAACTCTAATTCAATACATACAAGGAATGAGGACTTAACAGAATATTGGGGTCAGAGGTTCAACTAGAATTCAGGAAAGTGTGCCCTCTACTGGCCAGGAGGAGAAACATCCTGGATCATTTAAAAACATAAGAATGAGGAAGGAAGAAATAAAATGCCAGCTGCTTGCCATTATAATAAAACTACTGACAATGGTGCAAAAGGCTTGAATTATTCTTACTACCTTTATTCCTTTAAACCCCCTTATTTTTCATTTCTATATGTCTTGAAATGATATATTCCTCTTAAACTAAAAGCAATTTTCCAAAAAATACTGTTTTTTAATTATTAAAGAATGTTGGATTGTATGTTTTATATGTCTATACTCAATGTTGTGGAACATTGGTGAAACAAGCTATCTGTTATCGTCAGCCTCTCTTCTTTTGCTTTTTCACTTCAGGTTAATTAGGCAATAATTTTCATGATTCTGAGAAACTGGAACACCTTGTGACCAATCAGAATTTATAATTTAGCAGCGCTGTATTATATACACACTACATGTAATATACAGAAAAAAGTATTGGGTCACCTGACTTTTTCAGCCAAAAGTGTTTTTTCCCCAGACTGTTACCACAAACTTGGAGGCACACAAGTATGCACTAAGCCAGCTCCATGAAGATATGCTTTACTTGTTTGGAGTGGAAGATCTTGTGTGGCCTGCTATGGAGCTCTAACCTCAACCCTATTAAACACCTTTTCAGATCAATTGGAACACTGACTGCACCCCAGGACTCTGCACCCTTAATCGATTTGAGTCTAGCAAAGACCTGGCTTACGTACAATATATTGACAAAAAAAAAAAAGAACAATTGTGTGCCTCCAACTTTGTGTTAACAGTTAGGAAAAGAACCACATATTGTTGGAAATGTCAAGTGTCCCCATTGACTTTGGAATGAATGTGAACACTGAGTGCACCCCAGGCCTCCTCACCTTCTCACCTACATCAGTACCTGACTTTACTAACACCCTTGTGACTGAATGAGCACAAATCTCTTCCTTCTTCTCAGAATTGTAGTGGGTATTTTAACAGCAATTGGGAATTTAATGTAAAATGGGATGTTAAAAAAACACATTCATTTTATGTCAGGTGTTCACCAACTTTTGTCCAATGTTTACATGTATATTTTTTCTTTTTCTCTCAAAGTACACTTCAGGACACTTATTTTGAACCTAACGTGCAGTGTAGACACTCTAATCATCCTATTCACCACACAAGTGCTTCATAAATGTTTTGAATCATATGAAATGGGGGGAAGTAGTATCTAAGTGGTTAAGGCTCTGTGTTACTTAAATCTGCTTTTAGTATCACCAAGTTGCCACTCTTGGACCCTCTAGCAAAGCTCATAACCCTCTGTGCTCCAGGTGCACTATATAATGACTGATCCAAGCTTCTTAACTTCGCTGAGAGATGAGAAGAAAGAATTTGACTGTGCTGTAAGGTACATGTGACAAGTAGGAAGTACCTTTACCTTGGAAAAAGAGTCATTACGGAGATTGTAGCTACAAAACCTTTTTTGTATTTTAGTTGACAGACCTATTAGAGTCTTCTTCTTCTTCTTTCGGCTGCTCCCGTTAGGAGTCGCCACAGCAGATCATCCGTCTCCATATTACTCTGTCCTCTACATCTGCCTCTTTCAAACCAACTACCTGCATGTCTTTCTTCACCACATCCATAAACCTTCTCCTTGGCCTTCCTCTTTTCCCCCTTCCTGGTGGCTCCATCCTCAGCATTCTTCTACCGATATACCCCATGTCCCTCCTCTGCACATTTTCAAACCATCTCAATCTAGCCTATGACAGACCTATTTGAGTACAGTGGAACCTCGGGTTACGAATTTAATTCGTTCCGGTACTTTATTCGTAACCTGAAAAGTTCGTATCCCGATACAAATTTCCCTATAATAATGAACAGAAACTTCGATAATTCGTTCTGGACAACCAAAAATATTACTTAAATAAAAATAAAGCCAATATTCACTAATATTATTTACTTTTAACATGTTATATTAAAATCATACCACATAAAAACATACAAAAGAGGAAAAGATCTTTACCGGTACTTTCCTTTGAGAAGACTCGCTGCAGGAGACGACGTCAGAGAAGGGGAGGAGGGAGAGTTATTGTTTGAAGGAGAATCTTATTATATTATATTATTTATATATTATTATATATTATATTATAGAATATTAAAGACAGTGTTATTAACACGAACGCTGAGACAATTGTTGCATTAGAGGAAAAATGAGAGCTGTTTCTTTAAGGCTACTATCAGTTGGTATTGAAGTCCAGAGTGAAATTCATTATGGGTATTGTACTTCGGAAAAGACTGTAACCCTGCTAATCTATCTTCATAAAAACAAGTAAAGTGGTTATGCATCGGCTAATGTTGTCCATCTCATCATTCCACGAGCATCAACTAACGAGTTGTTACGCTGCTGCCGGGAAAAGTTCAAGCGGATAAGTAACAGGTTGCTCTCGCTAGGGACACAGGACGCTAACTGATGTGACGAGCTGCGTGGATAGAGCAAAAACAACCAACCTGCCTGCGATTTTTGGGTGAGCGACGTTCGTATCCCGATATATTGTTCGTAACCAAAAATTTTGATGAACTGCGATTCGTAACCTGAATTATACGTATGCCGGGGCGTTCGTAACCCGAGGTTCCACTGTATATGTTTACAATCAAACAAACATGATGCCACATCAAGAGCTAGTTAAAAATAGCTGCAGCCAGTTTGGGATTCATTCTTACATAATCCAATAACAATCCAGGGATAGAATTTGAGGAAAAAATTGGCACATCACAAATGACAGTATTATTACTGAAAGTTTCCGAGGTTCCTTTTCATTGAGAATGCACTCTGAAGTATTACATGCTTTCATACTTTCCATGCCAGGTCTAAAACAATATTTGTCATTTGGGAGGTAATTGAGGGAATTATTCATTCGTGTTGACATGATTTCCTGATTTGGATGAAGATATTGGGGTCACAGCGGGCAGCTACTTCTGGCCGCAGGAAGTCTTGTTTAACCAGGCAGAATGCAGTGTATCCGTTCATAGGCCTGGTGCTTTGTCCTCAAATGAGCTGTAATCAAGCTGCAATTGAGGCGTGAAATATAATTTTAGCAGCGTGAGATGAATAATACAGGGCGTTAAACTATACACAGCAGCGGCAGAGCTAAGCTACAGAGAACGACTTGGCTTCGAGGGAAGACGACGAAAAGGCTCGATAAATATTCGCAGGCATGATGATGATCTATGAGACAGGAATAAATCGAAAGAAATGAAGACATTATGTAAACTATGAGCTGAAATGTTTAATTATGTACATATTTATTCAAGTGTAAGGCTGTAAAGTCTGACACACATTTACACACTTACACACACACACAGCTTCTGTTTATTACTATAATTTATTAATGAAAGATCACACTGAGTAAAAATGTTATTAAAATGCCTTTCTCTCTCATGCTTCATGTTTTTTAGTGTCTCTCAGTCACAGGGGGTGTAGCCTCTGTGGTGGTGCGGTACAATAAAGGAGGAGTGGCCTCTGTGCCTGTAAGGTAAAATAAAGGAGGAGTGGCCTCTGTGCCTGTAAGGTGCAAAAAAAAGAATTGTTGCTGTTGTACAAAAAAAACAGTGTGGCCTCTGTGTCTGTGGGGCACAATGAAGAAGATGTGGCATCTGTTCCTCTAAGGTAGTATGCAGGTGGTGTGGTCTCTGTGACTGTAAGGTATAAAAAAAATAAATATAAAAGTGTGGCCCCTGTGCCTGTAAGGTGCAATGCAGGAGGTGTGGTCTTTGTGCCTGTAAGGTGCAATGCAGGAGGTGTGGTCTTTGTGCCTGTAAGGTGCAATGCAGGAGGTGTGGTCTTTGTGCCTGTAAGGTGCAATGCAGGAGGTGTGGTCTTTGTGCCTGTAAGGTGCAATGCAGGAGGTGTGGTCTTTGTGCTTGTAAGGTGCAATGCAGGAGGTGTGGTCTTTGTGCCTGTAAGGTGCAATGCAGGAGGTGTGGTCTCTGTGGCTGTAAGGTATAAAAAGAAAGTGTGGCCTTTTTGCCTCTAAGGTACAATGAGAAAGGTGTGGCCCCTGTGCCCGTAAGATATAAAGAAGAAAGTATGGCCTCTGTGCATGTAAGGTCAAGTCAATATGGTCTACAGTATATGGCTGTCAGAATGAAGTAGGTGTGGTCTATATGCCTGTCAGACAGGTTGAGGTAGATGTGGTCTATTTGCCTTTTAGGATGATGTGGGTGTGGTCTATATACCTGTCAGTCAGCATGAAGTAAATGTGGTCTATTTACCTGTCCGAATGAAGCATTTGTGGTCTATATGCCTGGAAGTCAGAGTGAGGTCGATGTCGTCTACATGCCTGTCAGGGTGAAGGAGGTGTGGTCTATATGCCTGTCAGTCAAAGTGAAGTAGATGTAGTCTATCGACCTGTCAGAATAAAGTAGATGTGGCCTATTTGTTTGTCAAAGTGAAGTAGGTGTGGTCTATTTACCTAGTAGTCAAAGTAAAGAAGGTGTGGTCTATTTGCCTGTCAGGGTGAAGTAGGTGTGGTCTATATGCATGTCAGAATGTGTAAGTTGTGGTCTATATGCCTGTCAGAGTGAAGTAGGTGTGGTTTATTTGCCATTCAGAATGAAGTCAGTGGGGTCTATATGCCTGTCAGGGTGACGGAGGTGTTGTCTATATGCCTGTCAGTCAGAAGTGAACTAGGTTTGGTTTAGTGTCATTCATGGGTGTTACAGTTATTGAGCGTGAACAAAAAATTTCGTAGGAACATACCCCATACTTCCAGAGTTAGTGCTGAATCTCTAAGAAACATTTCACTACTTAATTCTGAGCTTGAACTGGAACCCAACATTAGAATAATATAAATCTGAATAATTGCATCACTTTTCTGACCTTGACCCAGTACTTCTTTCACAGCAAGAAAAGGAAATATATTTGAAAAACAGTGATTCAAGATCCAATCTGCTCTCCTTTCTAATGCATTCTACCATTCTGAGTCAAAGATTTCTTTTATACAAGTTTGAAAAGGGCAGATGAGTCATTTCACATGATTATTATTATTATTATTATTATTATTATTATTATTATTATTATTATTAAGGGTCAAATTCCACTCTTATGCAGTTATCTAATTATCCGATCATGTGGTGGCAGTGAAATGCATAAAATAATGCAGATACAGCTCAAGAGCTTCAGTTCACAGCAAACATCAGAAGGAGGAATCAGTGGGATATCTGTGACTTTAACCCCGGCATGGACATTTGTATGAATGTCGGTGTGAATGTTGGTTGGAGTATTTAAAAACCTGCTGACATTTTAACATACAGTAGTCTTTGGAGTTTACACAGAATGGTGCGGAAAACAAAAAACAACAACTGAGGAAAA